>NC_044321.2:92086729-92188927 GCF_007474595.2 Lynx canadensis
TTTTTTATCTCCAGTTGTGAACCACTGAACTCTAATAATGGTTTGGTATACATTAAAAGGCACTCTCTGTCGGGGAGCCAGGGTGGCTCAGTCGGTTAAGTGTCTGACTTCAGCTCAGGCCATGAACTTGCAGTTTGCGAGTTTAAGCCCCACCTCAGGCTCTGTGCTGATAGCTCGGAGCCTGGAGCCTGCTTCGGATTCTGTGTCTCCTTCTCTCTCTGTTCCTCCCCTGCTTGCACTTTGACTCTCTCTCTCTCAAAAATAAATAAAGATTAAAAACATTTTTTTTTTTTAAATACACTCATTGTCCCATTTGACTACTTGGTTTTCTGATCATTTCCTTAGTACACAGAACAGTCTCTTGCTCTGACTTTCAGCAATAATGTTCTGGAACCCTACTTGCTTACCTAGTGCCCAGCTGGCTTTGATCTCTGGCACAATGTTTCCTATGACTATTACCTACTTTCTGATTACTACCTCACCGCCATCATTCATATAAAGTAGAAGGTAAATGTGTGGATACGCAGCCACACAGACTGATCTTGAGTTACTTATGCAACCTCTCTAAGACTCAGGTAAGTGGCTCATGACCACCAGATCATAAGCTCCATGAAGACAAGAATCTTGTTTACTATGACAGCCCCAGGGCCTGGTACATTATTATTATTCTGTTAATATTTGTTGATTGAATAACAAATCCATAAAATGTGGATTTGGGCACATACCTATCCCATTGTTGTCATTAGTATTGAAAGGGAGAACTACGTTACAAATACAAAGCCCGAAACATAGTGAGGGTCCAGGAATAATGGTTGTCACTGCCATCATGATGTCTTGCTGCTCTTGACTCTGGAACATCACCTTATCACCCTAGTCTAATGTAATTTACAGTCATGGCTGGACACGGCTGACCCTGGCTTTTCTCCTCTTTTGCATGAGATTGCCAGTTTCCTCAACACCTGGTAAAGATTTCCATAACTGGGTATTGTATTTCCATAACTGTGATTCTGACTTCATCCAAACCAAAAAAATTAATAGCAATTTTATTTTGAAAATTCTAATATTATATTAAGACTGATGCTGAAAATTCATGATTCAGCATATTAGGAAATACATTGTTTACAGTCTTTATAATAATAATCTTCTCTTTTTCTTTATCTATTTTTTAAAAGATTTCATTTTTAAATAATCTCTACATCCAACATGGGGCTCAAACTCACAACCCTGAGGTCAGGAGCCAGCCAGGCGCCCCATAATAATCTTTTAAATGGGAGTTATATGATGTAATTAAAAATAAAAGGAAAAGGGGCGTCTGTGTGGCTCAGTCCGTTGAGCATAGGACATCGGTTCAGGTCATGACCTCCATTTCCTGAGTTTGAGCCCCTCATGGCCCCCTGCTGTGAGTGTCCGCTTAGGATCCTTTGTCCCCCTCTCTCTGCCCCTCCTCCCCTCTCTCTCTCTCTCTCCCTCTCTCTCTCAAAAACAAACATTTTTTTAAAAACTTTATAAAAACAAAATAAAAATAAAAGGAAGATGAATCAATCCAAACCAAGAAACCATGCCTTAGACATTAGTAAAAGAGAACCCTTTCAACTAATATCGAAACTGGTGAAGTGCAAGTTTGGTTTCAGCTACTTGTATACACTAGGGATGCTCAAATCCGTAAAGAACAAAAGCAGAAGATTTGGAAATAGTGATGATGTGAATCAAACTAGGGAAAGATGGATTTGGCGAATTGCTTTCTCAGCCCTGAGGCAGGGAATGATTCTGTTTACCAGCTGTCTGCCTATTTTCCTAATGTATCTGTTGGGCATTTGCTGTAGAGAGGAAAACAAACAAAAGTCTTGCCAATATAGGTGAAATTCTGAACAAGTGACCTAAATAAAGGTAATTGGTGTGGTGAGACAAAGAATAATGTTATATAACACTTCCCCGGATTATGTATATTTAATGGCTTAACCTCCCTCTAAGAAGAGACCACGGGGTGGTGGATGGAAATGGATGTGAATTTGTGTAGGCCTAATAGCAATAAAAGTTTGGGGAAAAAAATTAAATTGTCTGAAGGTAAAAGTAAATGACTAGAACGAGGAAAACATAGACATTTTTGACTGTCTGTTGGTCAGGTCAACACCAGAGATCAGGTTGAGAACACTCTTACGGAAGCAACATTGTAATACGTGAATGTAAATTTATCTAATTATGTTTCCGACGTAGTTGATGATACATAAAAATGTCTAATTGTTGTGTAATCAGGAGAGAGCCAACCCTATTTTGCCCCAAACTCACTTGATAACATTTTATTAAAAGAGATTTTAGATATTCCCTCCACATGCCAAACCTTTTCAGAGTAGAACCGGCTTCATAAGTCTATCAACTGGATGACATTGTAAATCCTATCAAAGAAGATCCTCCCAAGAGCATAAATAGATTGTAAATTCATTATTTTAGAGTAGGTATAGCAACAATCACAAAAACACAACAACAAGAACACATGCAGGATGACACTTACCAAATGAAAGGTTATAGGCGGAAAGATGTCTCCCCAAGATTTGGTAGCTCTCCCTGTAGAGGAGACAGACTAAGCAAATCTCTCCTTCCCTCATCTGCCGGTCCAATCCTGAACACAGGCCTTATTGTCAAAGCTAACTAACATTCAGGAAATGATCTTGTGTCTTCACTCTAAGGTCTTTCACAAAGATAAAATATAGACTGAGGTAGAGCGCAGAAGAGAGAAACACAAAAATGTGTCACTGAAACGCTGTCAGAAAATCTCTGATAAATTCAAGCGAAGTCCCATTTATTTGTGACAGAACCAGTTCTGGAAGTCTACAGATACCTGAAATGTATTAAAAGAACCATTTTCCTATCCATCTGATTTGGCAGTGGAGTGCCTCTTAGTGTCCATGGTAACTCCCCTAGAGTGGTTTGGAAATTTATCATTAAAAGGCTTGCACATTAAAATATAATGGGTCAGCCACAGTCCGTAGGTAATGTTCAGTTTCTGAACTTCAAAACAAATTTAAACCATTCTGTACCTTTAGGAACATATTATCAGCCGAATCCGTATATAAAAACTAGCCAATTTTTAAAGTCCACAGCAAAATGATTTTTCAAGTATTACAAAGTATATAGCTTTGTAATACAGAAAGGGTAAAAATAGGAGCGTATTTGGAAATCTAGTCTCCTGTTTCCTTAAAAAAAAAAAATAAAAATAAAGCCTTCAGAAATGTTTTCTTAATATAAAAATAAAGGCTTCAGAAACATTGTCTTAAAAAATAGGCTCACAAAATACAAAATGTATATATAAGCTGTAATCATAGAAATGTTAACGAAGGAATAGGAGAACTTCTATTAATGTCCTCAACTGGCTTTTTTGTTTGTGTTCTTTATTTCATTTTATTTTATATTTTTTTATTTAATGTTTATTTATCTTGAGAGAGAGAGAGACAGAGCGGGAGCCAGGGAGGGGCAGAGAGAGAGGGAGACACAGAATCAGAAGCAGGCTCCAGGCTCCGAGCTGTCAGCACAGAGCCTGACGCGGGGCTCAAACTCACGGACTGTGAGATCATGACCTGAGCTGAAGTAGTATACTTCACTGACTGAGCCACCCAGGCACCCCTTTAATTTTTTATTTTTTTAAGTGATCTCTACACCCAACATGGGGCTCAAACTCACAACCCCGATACCAAGAGTCTCATGCTCTACCGACTGAGCCAGCCAGTCACCCCTAAAGTGACTATTTACAACTCCAAAACTTCTAACATTTTTTGGTTATTCTTTCAGCATTAAGAAGCTAACTGAAATTGAAGTAAGGCGAAATTTAATGTAGTGGGTTGAAACTAAAGAAATCTGTCTTGGTTCCCACCTATAACCCTTCCTTGACAGGTTTCATATTACAATTTGAGAAACTGGTTAAATGCATGGAAATACTTCATTGGTCTGCTTGAAAGCAACTGACCTTTACCCGGCCTGTTAATCAGTGAGTGAAGTCAGTGAGATGTGACTAATCCCAGAGAAACAGCTTTTGAATATACCTTAGTGTGAGTAAAACCTGGCAGGAACTCGGGATGTATTTAGCTGAAATTGAAATTAAGAATACAAAATGTTAATCTTTTAGTGGTTTGAAATGCATTCTCTCTCTCTCTCTCTATCTCTCTCTCTATATATATATGTATATATAAACTTAAAAAAAGTATATATGCTTTTTTATATATATAATATATATTTAGTATATATTTATATATAGTATATATAGTATAGTACTTATTATATAAGTATTTTGTATTTAGTATATATATATATATATATTTCTTTTTTTTTTAATTTATTTATTTACTTTGAGAGAGAGAGAGAGCACAAGCGGGGGAGTTGCAGAGAGAAGGAGAGACAAAATCCCAAGCAGGCTCTGAGCCATCAGCACACAACCAGATGCGGGGATATATCTCACAAATCTTTAGATCATGACCTGAGCCTAGATCAAAAGTCAGAGGCTTCACCGACTGAGCCACTGGGCCTCCCTGCATTCTATATTTTTTAAAAATAGATATCTCCTTGGGGTGCCTGGGTGGCTCAGTCAGTGAAGCCTCTGACTTCGGCTCAGGTCATGATCTCGCAGTTCGTGAGTTTGAGCCCCGCATCAGGCTCTCTGTGCTGACAGCTCAGAGCCTGGAGCCTGCTTCAGATTCTGTGTCTCCCTCTCTCTCTGCCCCTCCTCTGCTCACACTCTGTCTCTCTCTCTCTAAAAAAAAAATAAACATTAAAAAAAATAAAAATAAAAGAATCAAAACCAAATGGATAAAATTAATCTCCTGGGAAAATATTTTCAGGAAAATAACCCACGTAAGAGGTGATTTCTGAGTATGTTTATAATTGGACTAGGGGGTTAAGTCGGAAACACCCCATTTAAAAGACGGTGTCAGGTTAAAATGTAACAATGAGCTATAATCAAGGCCACGTAAAACATGTCTCTCATGAGGAAAAATTAAAATGGACAAAAGTTGTGATAATTGATAAAGAGATATAATAAAGTAAGAGATTCAGTGTGTAGCCATATGTCCATTTCTCTGGTGCCATTCAGTTTTTCTTTATTTTTCTTTTATTTATTTTTCTTTATTTTAATATAATTTATTGTCAAGTTAGCTAGCATACGGTGTATAAGAGTGTGCTCTTGGTCTCGGGGGTAGATTCCCGTGATTCATCGCAGTTTTTCTTTACAGCCCTATCCCTATAAAAGCAGTGGATGCATCTGATTTTATAACTGGATTACCCTAGCCATTAAGATAATTCAATCCTTTATGCTTCCTTTATACCAAAAGAGACTTTTATCTACTACATATTTCACTGTGAACATTACCCCTCAAGCCCCCGATAAGTAGACGCTGTAATGCATTGTGGTTCTCCCTCCTCCCGCCACCATGAATAGACATGCTAAGCAGCCAGCTAGACTCCCTCTGTGCCATCTTACGGAAAACGTGGATATGCTTGAATTGATGCTCTGCTGTTGGGAACAGACTTCTATAACTCCATTCGAGAAAAATATTCTTGGGGCGCCTGGGTGGCTCGTTGGTTAAGGGTCCGACTTCGGCTCAGGTCATGATCTCGCAGTTCGTGGGTTCCAGCCCCACATCGAGCTCTGTGCTGACAGGTCAGAGCCCGGAGCCTGCCTCGGATTCTGTGTCTCCCTCTCTCTCTGCCCCTCCCCTGCTCAAGCTCTGTCTCTCTTTCAAAAATAAATAAACAGTTAAAAAAAAAATTTTTTTTAATTTATAAAAAGAAAAATATTCCTTATTTTCAAAACGTATTGAAGAAATTAGTACCTTACACTGCGGCACCTGGGTGGCTCAGTGGGTTAAGCCTCCAACTTTTGATTTCGGCTTGGGTCATGATCATAGTTTGTGAGTTCAAGTCCCGCATTGGGCTCTGCGCTGACAGTATGGAGCCTGTTTGGGATTCTCTCTGTCTCCCCCTCTCCCTCTGCCCCTCCCCCACTCGTGCTGTCTCTCTCTGTAAAAAAATAAATAAACTTCAAAAAAAAAAAAAGAAAAGGCACCTTACATTGGTACAGCCACTATGAAAGCAGTAAGGAAGTTCCTCGAAAACTTAACAAGAAAACTACCATATGATCTAGCAATCCCCCATCTGGGTTATATCCAAAGGAAATAAAATCACCATCTGAAAGATGGGGTGCGTGAGTGGCTGGGTCGGTTACGTCCGACTTTGGCTCAGGTCATGATCTCACGAGGAGTTCAAGCCCTGCGTCCGGCTCTGTGCAGACAGCTCAGGGCCTGGAGCCGGCTTAGGATTCTGTGTCCCTGTCTCTCTGCCCCTCCCCCACTCATGCTCTGTCTCTCTATCTCTCTGTCTCTCTCTCAAAAATAAATAAACAACGGGGTGCCTGGGTGGCTCAATCAGTTAAGCAGCTCGGATCACGATCTCACAGTCCGTGAGTTCGAGCCCCGCGTCGGGCTCTGTGCAGACAGCTCCGGGCCTGGAGCCTGCTTCAGATTCTGTGTCTCCCTCTCTCTGCCCCTCCCCCGTTCATGTTCTGTCTTTCTCTGTCTCAAAACTAAAGAAACATTGAAAAAATTTTTTTCATAAATAAACTTTAAAAAATTTTTTTTAAAAATCTCTAAGAGATATCTACACCCCCACATTCACTAAAGAATTATTCACAAGAGCCAAGACCTGAAAAGAACCTAAATGTTTGTCAATGGAGGAAGAGATCATGAAAGTGTGATATATGTAAAAAATGGAATATCATTCAACGTTACGAAAAGAAGGAAATTCTGACTTATGCTACTGCATGGGTGAAGCTGGAGGGCATTATGCGAAGTAAAGTTAAGTCTGACACACAAAGACAAATATCGTACGATCTTACTTATATGTGGAACTTTAAAAAGTTGAACTCGTGGAACCAGACAGTAGAACGGTGGATGCCAGAGTCTGGGGAGTGGGGGATATAGGAAGATGTGAGTCAAAGGCTACAAATTTCCACTTACACGATGAATGGTTTCAAGATCTAATGTACAGTATGGTGACTCTAGTTAACAATACCACACTGTATACCAGAAATTTGATAAGTAAACAGATCTTAATTAAGTATTCTCGCCACACAGACAAAAAAATGATAACTCTATGAAGTGATGGATGTATCAGTTAACATCATTGTGGTAACCACTCCACAATGTATATGTATATTAAATCATCGTGTTGTATTATCTTTTTAAAAAACCACACTGTACAACCTAAATATATACAATTTTGGTCCATCATACCTCAGTAAAGCTAGAGAAAAATAACTGGATCTTGCATTTGATGAAAAATGGGGTATATCCTGATTTGAGAAAACTCAATGACATATATATATATACATACATATATATACATACATATATATATACATATATACATATATGTGTATACATATATACATATATGTGTATACACATATACATATATGTGTATACATATATACATATATGTGTATGTATACATATATACACATATATACATATACACACACATATACGTATACATGTATACACATATATACATATATGTATATGTATACATATACATATATGTATATACATATATATGTGTATATATGTGTGTGTGTATATATACATATATATGTATACATATACATGTGTATATATATACATATATATGTATACATATACATGTGTATATATACATATACACATGTATACATATGTATACATATATATATGTATATGTATATACATATATATATATACATATATATGTATATATATATATATATATATATAGTAATCTCTACTCCCAATATGGGGCTCAAACTCACGACCCTGAGACCAAGAGTCACATCTTCACAGACTGAGCCAGCCAGGTGCCCCTTCAACGACATATATAAACTCTGAGAAATAAGTCCACTGACCCAATCAAAGGAGGGACGCGGAGACTGGGAGCACAGTGAAGCAAGGCTTTAGTCAAGAGCAGATGTCTGATGGACAGGCACACCCGGGGCAGTTACAGCAGGCAATTTATCTCCTAGCAAGAAGTCCCTCCCCTGATTCCTCATTGGCTGAGTACCACAGAGGTTACAGCCTTACCCAGACATTGCATTTGCCCATGTAAGGCAAAAAGTAGTCTGATTGGATCAAATGTGCATTCCCTAAGGTGATGCAGAGACTTTCAGTCCCTCCTTTGTTCTTTGGCACATGCTCATGGCAAAGCCTGGGAAAATAAGCCCGCAAAACTGGAGGGAGGAATCAGGAAGAGAAGTGTCCAAGGGTTTGGGACTCCATGATGGGGGTGGGGGGATTCATATATATTTCCATTAGGTTGTAAACCTACTGTTAACTAGATAGCACTGCTTTAAAAAAAAAACAACAA
Source organism: Lynx canadensis (assembly GCF_007474595.2). NCBI lineage: Eukaryota > Metazoa > Chordata > Mammalia > Carnivora > Felidae > Lynx > Lynx canadensis. Next base: position 92,095,109 of record NC_044321.2, read on the forward strand.
CAACTCAACGTTTCTTTTTGAGAGAGAGAGACAGAAATGGAGTGTGAGCAAGGGAGGGAGGGCAGAGACGAGGAGACAGGGAATCTGAAGCAGGCTCCAGGCTCTGAGCTGTCTGCACAGAGCCCGATGCAGGGCTCGAACTCACAAACTGTTAGATCATGACCTAAGCCAAAGTCGGACACTTAATGAACTGAGCCACCCAGGCACCCCTAGATAGCACAGCTTTTAATAGGTGTTTCTGGAAATGAATCATCTCCCTCACTTCTCACGTAAACAAATAACACCAGAAACAGAAATCAGGGAGTGAATAAATTATTTAAAGTCTTTTTCTTACAGATTCACTGTCTGTTTCTTGTAAATAATAAATAACTCTTACAGATTTCAAATGTCAGTGAGCTATAGACATAACTTTTTAGAAATGTTTCTAATATTTCAAGTGAGGAACAACTTCAAAATATGTAGAGCATTTGGTAATCTTTGACATATTTATTTCTCTTACATTCTACAGCCAGTTTTGCTTCTTCAAAATATACTCCAAATCCAACCACTTTGCACTGTTCCAAATCACCATCATCTCTCACCTGGATTATTGCAATCGCAGACCACTTCTCCTTACTTTCTGCCTCCATTCCTGTCCCCTAAAATCTTTTCTCAACCCAGCAGCCAGAGTGATACATATTTAAAATATTTTTTAAGTTCATTCATTTATTTTGAGAGAGAGACAAAGAATATGGGGCAGAGACAGAGAGAATCCCAAGCAGGCTCTGCACTGACACACTACAGAGCCCGACGCTGGGCTCGAACTCACAAACCTAACCCAAAACCTAGTGTCCGATGCTTAAACCACTGAGCCACCCAGGCGCCCCAGGGTGATTCATATTTAAAATAGAGGTCAAATCACCACCTCTCTCCTCGGTTCAAAACCCTACAAATGGCTTCCCATCTTAGTCACAAAAACAAAACAAACTGAACCAAGGTAGTGAAGTGTAGCAGAATATATCACCCCAAAAGGTGCCTCTTTGACATAAGGATTATTTTGAGCTGATTATTTTGAGAAAGAGCAGACACAGCAGAAGCTCTACAAACAGAGTAGAAGTTACCCTTTTGTAAGGGCAATTTACATTTATAAAGGAAATCTCCGTGAAGGTATTGATTTTTTAAATGTGGTGCAGTTCCTTTATTTTTCACTGGTTTCCACAATCGGAAACCCGGAAACCCGAAAACCCAAAGATGGTGCATCTCTTATAAAACATCGGTTTGGTACGCAAGGCTGCAATTATGGCCAACCTTTTTTGTATTAAAAATGAGAACAAATGGTGAATGTTACTTAACAAAAGTACTTGAGCCTGAATAGACTTAGTGGAATGTTTAATGAAAGGAGGAAGGTAATTGTGATTATTATTATGTGGCATTTTGTATAATAGTAGAGAGACTACAAAATGTTCCCTGCTATTCATTTGCAGAAGGTTCTTAACAAAGAGCTCATATATTCCTAAGAAAACTGAAGATTTTTTGAAAATGCTTGAGTATATGGCTAGCAATGCCGCAGTGAAAGTAGATAATTTATCTAAGCATCTGAATACAGGAGAGCAACAAACAGGATTCAGGCCAGAAAATGAAGCGGTCATTAATGAGGGGTGTAGATCTCTTACTGAATGCATTATTTTATCCAAAAACGTCGGTATTTGATATCACAGTCGAAAAATAGGGAAGAATTGAAAATGTTTTTCCTACTAAGAAAAATATGTTTCTTTGAAATTTTTAGGAATGAAATTTAAAAAAAATTTTTCTTTGATGTTTATTTATTCTGGAGACAGAGGCAGAGCATGAACTGGGGAGGGGCAGAGAGAGAGACAGAATCTGAAACAGGCTCCAGGCTCTGAGCTGTCAGCACAGAGCCCCACGCAGGGCTCAAACCCATGAACTGTGAGATCATGACCTGAGCTGAAGTCGGACGCCCAACTGACTGAGACACCCAGGCGCCCCAGGAATGAGATTTTTAAAATGCCATGTCTCAAAGGTGGCTTTGGGGCTAGATACTAAATTATGAAGCCTGAACGGAAATGCCCAGGAAATAGGATGTCAGGACTGAATCAATTTTCTGATGAAACGTAGGTAAATTTATTTTTGTTCACATTTTTGCATAATAAAAATATTATAAAGAATATTGTTTCTCGTGGTTGAATTAATAAAACCAAATTCAACTGAATTAGATTAATAAAAAACCCAAAGAGCTTTTTTCATGCTTGACCATGTGGTACATTTTTGGATTATCATTTTGAACAATGATCACTCTCCAGTGGCCTAGAAATAGGTGAATTTGTGTGTTCGTTTGCTGTGTTGTTAACAAGGAGAAGTAAAAATCTCTGATAACAGGTTTATTGTGATGCTTCATTTTTGTTTGATTGTTTCAGATTTTATAAATCTGAACTTTATCATATTGGGCTTGTCTTTTTTTTTGAATGTCAAGGCTGTTTTAGCAGTTGTCTTTTTTTTTTTTTTTTTTATTCTCAAGTTCGTTAACACACCGTGTCGTCTCGGCCCCAGGAGTAGATTCCAGTGATGCATCACTTATATATAACACCCAGTGCTTCATTTTTTATTCCAAGTGGAAGACAGCAAACACCCCCGATGAATCAGTTGGAAGTGGTCGTTAAGTAGATAAAGAAAATGTAAGATTTCCCATATATGAACCCGATTGACAGAAAAGAATTTCAATATTCGATACTTGGACATTTTTATCCTTTTTCTCAGCTTTGTGCATTTCCGGCACGCAGCTACGACAGGAACTCTGTGCCCCGGCCCCAGCTCCGGTTGTCGGTACAGGTCAGGCTACACGCGGAGAGCTAAACAATTCACCAGCTGTGTATCAGACTGTGTGCCACAAACTATCCCCGTTCCTTGCAGGGGAAAGATGAGGGACCAAAAAAAAAAAAAAAAAAAAAAAAAAGGGAAATGCGTATTTTTCTGAGCTCTTCTCTAGGACGGACCTCAATTACATCTCTTCTCTCTGTCTGAGCTTCAATAATGAAACACACGAACGTGCGATCCTGATGAGAAAAAAAAAAGGCTGCGGGTGGGGGAGGAGAGGCACTGTGTCCACTGTAGTGGAAAGAGAAAAGAAGCAACGACAATAGCTGTAAACAGACGAGAACATGTGAAGCATGGTGTTCATGAAAAGCCTTATCATGACCGTGAATCGATGTAGCCAATACAATTATGAAAAGATTTTTAAGGCCGCAGGATAAAATGCAAGGGGCCAGAAAAACAACAAGTGCACTTGATTATTTGCCCAGTTGCATTTTTTGGATACATTTGTTTTCACCTCCCATTTCCCCGAGGGTAGGTATTTCAAAATGGTAGCAAAATTCTCATCGCAAATGTAAACTGCTTAAGTTTCTACATTTTAAGATGCTCTAGGTGTGTTCTGACAACCAAAAAAATGACAATAAGATATCCCACCGCCTTCCTCTGCCATGGTTTCCCTGATAGGTAATGTGACTCAGAAAACTAATTCTTTAGTTTTCCTCTGCCAATTCCTACCTGTGTTGTGTGAGACAAAAAGCTAACCTCGCTGGAGTTAAGTGTCTTTACCTCTAAACTAACATGGTTGGACTGGACTCTACTCAGGGCTCTTCTCCACTTCTATCCTTTTTTTTTTTTTTTTTTTTTGTAAATGTTTATTTGTTTCTGAGAGAGAGAGAGAGAGAGAGAGGAGGAGGGACAGAGAGAAAGGGAGACAGGATCCGTAGTGGTTTCTGCACTGATAGCAGAGATTCCGATGTGGGGCTCGAACTCATGAACCGCGATATCATGACCCGAGCGAAGTCGGAAGCGTAACCAACTGAGCCACCCAGGTGCCCCTAAAATTCTATCCTTTTTAAGAATTATTATTTCTATTTTGGAGCTGGGACTACTTGGTATAGAGCAAAAGAAAGATCCAGAAGAAAATGAGTTTAAAAAATAACGATTTAGGCCAGGAAAGAATTGTAGACTCGTATTATCCAAACGCACCTAAAAGACATAATTTCTTAAACTTGCCTTCACTTTGTAGTGCATAATTACATTATTTTGTAATGCAATTAATAGTATTCAGAATGGCTCCATTTTGTGGAAGATTAATTTAAACTTTTTTTTTTTTTTTACCAAAATGTCACTTCTTTTACAAACACAAAACACCGTTAAAAATACTAAAATGGCAAATGTGATGGTTACTGATGTGGAAATGTTGGGGTTGGGAGCCAATGGCCAAGGAAGAATTCTTGAGACATCTTCAGTGCACAAAGGTGGTTTTATTAAAGCACAGGGACAGGACCCATGGGCAGGAAGAGCTGCCCTGGGCTTGTGAGGAGATACTGATTACATAAGGTAAAGTCCAGGGGAAGTTTCCAGTGAGATTTTCATAAGTTAAAGAAGAGTCCCAGGATACCGGAGGCCTGGCTATTGTCAAGCTAAAGTTGTGTTTCCCTCCAGCAGAGCATTAACATTTAGACGGCGGGGAGTTCCTGGAGGAATGTTCTAGTCTGCCAGCCTCAAGTATTTATCAATGGGCTGCACGTTATAAAGAAACTCAATTTGAGGGGCGCCTGGGTGGCGCAGTCGGTTAAGCGTCCGACTTCAGCCAGGTCACGATCTCGCGGTCCGGGAGTTCGAGCCCCGCGTCGGGCTCTGGGCTGATGGCTCAGAGCCTGGAGCCTGTTTCCGATTCTGTCTCCCTCTCTCTCTGCCCCTCCCCCGTTCATGCTCTGTCTCTCTCTGTCCCAAAAATAAATAAACGTTGAAAAAAAAAAATTAAAAAAAAAAAATAAAGAAACTCAATTTGATCTACCATTTCCCTCTGCCTTTGTTTCCCACATAATTTCCCCCTGAGCAGTTTTGACCCTTAAATCTTTAAGTTTGCAAGGGGGTAGAGATGTCCCTACCTATGAATGGGTCAACGTTGGTCAGTTGGCAAACCATACATATATAGGAGCTATCAAAGGCAGAGACAGCCAACCCAACATATATGAACCTCCTTGAGTAGAAAAGATCATCTATCAGCTAGAAGTTACGGCAAGGAAGGACTACTGGCACCAGGCAGGGAGACATACAAGAAAAGACGACAAAAGAAGGAAAAGAAGCCCGAGTACAAAGACCTTTGATACTTAACTAGAACTTTCCTCCAGCCCTTTATTGCCGTTTGAAGAGAAATTTGAGATCTTCCACAGGTTCACAGGAATAATACGGCACGTCAGCTGGCATGTTAGATTCCTGCGAGGAAGGTACAGGTTTAATTCTTGATATATGTGTCCATGACGAACGTCGTTCTAATTTTACTGCAGTGGGAGTACATGGTATGATGCGGTAGGGGCCTTTCCATTTTGGAGATAAGTCCCCTACTGTATTAGACTTTCCTTCTTTTTTTTTTTTTTTAATTTTAAAAAAAATGTTTTATTCTATTTTTGATACAAAGAGAGACAGAACACCAGCAGCGAGGGGGCAGAGGGAGAGAGGGAGACACAGAATCCGAAGTGGGCTCCAGGCTCTGAGCTGCCAGTACAGAGCCCGAAGCGGGGCTCCAGCCCACGAACCGTGAGATCACAACCTGAGCTGAAGTAGGACGCTTAACCGACGGAACCATCCAGGCGCCCTGTATTAGGCTTTCAATTCTTTAAATAAACCAGGTCTCCTGGGTTTATATGGGGTAGGTTTTTAGTAACTGCCAGATCGGGTTTAGGGAGGATATGGTTTGCATATTCATTTAGACATTTATGAATTAACCCGGCCGCAAGTGAATAATTTCACAAAGCACTATTGTCTTTATCTACAAAGATGCGTTATTGAAACATGATTTTCCTCTCTGTAATAAGCCTCATTTCCAGAGATAGCCAAAGACTAATTCATTTGTAAAACAATTTTAACAAACTTAGCCTAATTATTTGCATAAGCTTAGCAATAATTGTGATTGATTATAGAAGTCTCCTAAAATTTGCTTTGCTGGAACTTTTATAATACTTGCCATCCAACATGCCTGTAATACCTGTAGATTTGGGTGTATTCCTCTTCTTGAGGTCCCCAAACATCCTAAGGTTCCTGCACCTGCCAGGAAGTGACATTCTTTACTCACCTGGTAAGGCTACTGGGAACTCTGTAATCAAGGTAACAGGCCAACCATTTCCAAGGGGCTTTATGGCTCCATGTTTCCTGAAGTCAATCTTAGTTCCTTAAAGCTGTCTAGTCATATCTGTCGATGCGTGTCTCTCAAATAGGACATTCCAGTCAAAGCCTTGGTAAAATAACCAGTATTTCCAATGGTGTCCTGTTACAAGGAGAACAGATTCTTATTGAATTTACGCAAATGCCCATGATTGCCACAAAAGAAAGAACACTCAACAAGAGTTTGAATTTCAGAGGGTTCGGGTAGAGAGAAAAGTTAAACACTTCAATTCATTCACAGAGGAATACTTTATCTTATTTCTGTAAGTCATAGATCTCTTAAGAGAAAATTTCCTTAATCTGGAGGAAGAGGGGCCCCTGGGTGGCTCAGTTGGTTAAGCCTCTGGCTCTTGATTTCGGCTCACGTCATGATCTCAGGGTTTGTGAGTTTGAGCCCCACATTGGGCTCTGCGCTGACAGTATGGAGCTTGTTTCGGATTCTGTTTCCTTCTCTCTCTGCCCCCCCCCCCAACTTGCTCTCTGTATCTTTTTCAAAAATAAATAAGTGGCACAAAAACAGACACACAGACCAATGGAATAGAATAGAAACCCCAGAACTAGACCCACAAACGTATGGCCAACTCATCTTTGACAAAGCAGGAAAGAACATCCAATGGAAAAAAGACAGCCTCTTTAACAAATGGTGCTGGGAGAACTGGACAGCAACATGCAGAAGGTTGAAACTAGACCACTTTCTCACACCATTTACAAAAATAAACTCAAAATGGATAAAGGACCTAAATGTGAGACAGGAAACCATCAAAACCTTAGAGGAGAAAGCAGGAAAAGATCTCTCTGACCTCAGCCGTAGCAATCTCTTACTCAACACATCCCCAAAGGCAAGGGAATTAAAAGCAAAAGTGAATTACTGGGACCTTATGAAGATAAAAAGCTTCTGCACAGCAAAGGAAACAACCAACAAAACTAAAAGGCAACCAACGGAATGGGAAAAGATATTTGCAAATGACATATCGGACAAAGGGCTAGTATCTAAAATCTATAAAGAGCTCACCAAACTCCACACCCGAAAAACAAATAATCCAGTGAAGAAATGGGCAGAAAACATGAATAGACACTTCTCTAAAGAAGACATCCGGATGGCCAACAGGCACATGAAAAGATGTTCAGCGTCGCTCCTCATCAGGGAAATACAAATCAAAACCACACTCAGGTATCACCTCACGCCAGTCAGAGTGGCCAAAATGAACAAATCAGGAGACTATAGATGCTGGAGAGGATGTGGAGAAACGGGAACCCTCTTGCACTGTTGGTGGGAATGCAAATTGGTGCAGCCGCTCTGGAAAGCAGTGTGGAGGTTCCTCAGAAAATTAAAAATAGACCTACCCTATGACCCAGCAATAGCACTGCTAGGAATTTATCCAAGGGATACAGGAGTACTGATGCATAGGGGCACTTGTACCCCAATGTTCATAGCAGCACTGTCAACAATAGCCAAATTATGGAAAGAGCCTAAATGTCCATCAACTGATGAATGGATAAAGAAATTGTGGTATATATACACAATGGAGTACTATGTGGCAATGAGAAAAAATGAAATATGGCCCTTTGTAGCAACGTGGATGGAACTGGAGAGTGTAATGCTAAGTGAAATAAGCCATACTGAGAAAGACAGATACCATATGGTTTCACTCTTATGTGGATCCTGAGAAACTTAACAGGAACCCATGGGGGAGGGGAAGGAAAAAAAAAAAAAAAGAGGTTAGAGTGGGAGAGAGCCAAAGCATAAGAGACTGTTAAAAACTGAGAACAAACTGAGGGTTGATGGGGGGTGGGAGGGAGGGGAGGGTGGGTGATGGGTATTGAGGAGGGCACCTTTTGGGATGAGCACTGGGTGTTGTATGGAAACCAATTTGTCAATAAATTTCATAAAAAAAAAAAATAAATAAATAAATAAGAAATAAACGTAAAAAAAATCTGGAAGAGTAAACATTAGAGAACCAGCAATGTCTCAAACAAAAGTCACAAACACTATGATCTTCTTCCTTAATTTACTTAGTCCCATATTACTAATTCTTGTTCAGTTTGAATGCAGCTTGTAGTTAGTTGTAGAAATTTTTATGCATTCTAATTTTATGATCTTAAAGAAGTCAAGTACCTGTATTTGTTCTAAAAGTCCTTTTGATAAATCTCCTTGAAGATGAAACACGTTTTGTAAGAGCATCAGAACAATTAACTATACATGACAAAAATCTCAGAGATGGGCATTGTTAACAATCTGATGGGAGATTTCATTATGATGCAATTGACAAGGAAATTCAATTATTTCTGTCACACGTAATACTTTAATAATCAGAATGTTAAGTGACGACCTTATTTACCAAAACGTATTGAAACTTCAGGAATTGCATATTTATATTTGAACAGTTGTAACATTTACCCAAGCAATACAACCTAAGGTTTATCGTTATTTGTTTGACAGTGCTTTCAGAGCAAACATACCAAATAAAAAAGCCTAATTGGTCAAAAAAGACTTCATTTACAATTTAAATCTTGGGAAGTTTGTTGAAAAGCCTCAGAAAGTTATAAAGCACCTGCCTAAATAGGATTACAGATCATTACAAAAGCTAATTATTTATTGAACCAAGGTGGCAATAAGAGAATCCCAAGGCAAATATGTAGGGTTTATATAGCTGTTAACAAAACTTAGCTCCTTTAACATCGAGAAGTTTTAACCAAGTAATCAAAGACGTGATAAAGACGAAACGAGAAACTTTGATGTTCTGGGCAGACAAAAGAAAAAAAAAAAGTTGTTTATAATTTCTTATCAAGCATAAACCAACAAAAAAATTTTTGTCTTCTGAACAGCGAGAAAGCAGAATTTCAATCTTTTATCAGTATACTTTTAAAATTCACTTATTTTAACCTTAGTCTGTCCTGACCACACATGAAATTCCTTTCCAAAGATTTCCCTTTATAAACCTCGTACAGCTTTTTAATTTAAAGTTGCTTCCCTTATTTCCATCAGTCTTAGTTACATTTAGCAGCATTTTGAACTCTTAGGAACATCAGTCTCCAGTGAAAACTAAGTAGTAACCAATTGTGAATGGTGACACCAGAATTCTTTGGATGGCAAATTAATGGATATATTTAAGCACAAAGCATGTTTTCCCACAGACCTAAATATCGTTAGTTTCTTTCAGTAAGAAGTCAAAAGCAGATAAACCATATGTTTAGCAATCAACATTTTGGTATTTTATCTCACTTGCAAAAGTCCTAGATGTCCAATGAATTCAATCCAATTTATCATCCAAGCAAAACTTTAAAGTTTCAAGTTATCAAAGACTTTGAAGACTACCTTAAAAATTACCCATGAAAACTTTGAAACAGACTTAACCATTTTAAGTCATCTTTTTGCTGACACATAGCAACAGAAATAACATGAGCTTATTTGACCTTCAGTAACCCAGAGAGAATAAAAAGTTCCATATTTAATGCTGATAACTCTAGCTTTTAAATGCTTATTTTTGAGAGAGAGAGAGAGAGAGAGAGTGCATGCAAGAGCAGGGGAGGGGCAGAGAGAGAGGGAGACAAAGGATCCAAAGTGGGCTCCACACTGACAGCAGAGAGCCCGAGATATGGGGGCTCGAACTCATGAACCATGAGATCGTGACCTGAGCTGAAGTTGGATGCTCAACTGACTGAACCACCCAGGTGCCCTGATGACTCTATTTTTTTTTTTAATTTTTTTTTTTAACGTTTATTTATTTTTGAGACAGAGAGAGAGCATGAATGGGGGAGGGACAGAGAGAGAGGGAGACACAGAATCGGAAGCAGGCTCCAGGCTCCGAGCCATCAGCCCAGAGCCTGACGCGGGGCTCGAACTCACGGACCGTGAGATCGTGACCTGAGCTGAAGTCGGACGCTCAACCGACTGAGCCACCCAGGCGCCCCTCTATTTTTTAATTAAGCCAAAAGCTTAAATTAATTTTAACGCTGAATATATTCCACCTGTATCCACTTAAAAGTCAATCAATTTGTTGTCCAATGTCAGTTTTTACCGGGGACACTGCTAGGGAAATCTGAAGTGGGTGGTCCAAGGTGGGGGGTGCTCTTCGCTCCTCAACAGCAAGGGGAGGAGGAGGAGCCAATGGTGCCAGAGGCACCTAGGGTGGCATAGGAACCAGTTAAACAGGCTGCACCCAAGATGGTGCCGACACAGGAGGAGGCAGAAGGGGTGAGGTGCCACCAGATGGCAGAGAAAGAGAGCTCCTGGTTCTAAGCTTTGTCAGTTCAGACAGATGAGCAGACGCCATGTTTGGTTTTTTTCCTTACCAAAGTGGAAATATGCTGTCCATATCAGGCCAGAGAGGACAGGGCGTTTCCCCCAAACAAAAGGAGTTTTGGCGGCTGCTTGGCATTACTCCTTAAAGGCTCTGTCCCAAGGTAACTAACCACAGTTGGCTCCAATTATAGCCATTAGCCCGGGAAATGGATAAGGGAGAAGCCCCCACATACGACTAGAGTAACCTGGGCCCGAATGGGAGAACAGCGAGAGTCAGAGATCTTGTCCCCTTGTCAGGGATGGCCTTTGTTTCCTCCAGCAACCTGGGTTTCTTTGGAGGACGCCTATTTAGACCATTATCAGCCAATAGATCAGGAGGAGGTTTACTGGCCAAACACATTCTGCAAGAAGCCCTTAGGTCCGGGTCGTGATTTAGAGCCACGGAGACCTGAACCTAGGGTACCTCCGTCCATTTGCCCGGTTTCCTTCAGGAGAGTTCCAATTGACGACCCTACGAAGGCCATGCAGCGTTACAGAAGATCAGTCCTGTCAAATTTTGCAATCCGAACTGTTTCCAGTGGGTCAAAAGGCATCCCAAAGGCCAAGTCCTCGGGAGAGTCCTTGGGAACTGAAGAGAGAAGTTCCATTACCAAAAATCCCCCCGACTCCTGGGCAGTGTCCCACACGCAGGATATTTGACACGCGAGAGGTTGCTGGTGTCAAAGCTGATGAGGGAAACAAAGGCAAGAGAAATGCGACTGAAATTAAATTTCCTTTCAGCTTGCAGCCCACTGACGGACACCTGAAACATGCAGTGTGACCTTGCTCAAGGAACTCATGGCTGCCTTACTTCCTCAATGTTTTTGTTTTATTAAAGACGAAAAGTAACCTTATCTTAACAGTAGCGAGCACCTCAAGGTCCTTAAAGCCTTGCTTTCAAATTCCTTAGAGACTTCCGCTCTCCCTCACCCCGACTAACTTAAAAGTATATAATCAGTCACTCCTCACAACCCCAGGGCAGCTCTTTCTGCCCAGGGGTCCTGTTCCCGTGCTTTAATCAAATCACCTTTTTGTACCAAAGACGTCTCAAGAATTCTTTCTTAGCTGTTTGCTCAAGAACCGCATCATTTTGGTGCCCTTAGGTGGGGCTTTGAGTCTTTTCGTGTGGACTCTGAGCCGATGCAAACCTGGTGAGTACTTTCTCTTTTCTTCCTTCACTCATTTCAGGGGCTTTTCGAGGAGGATGGTCCTATCGGAACACTTTCATGTCAATTGCTCAGACTGCAGTCCTCTCCCCCGTGGCTCCTCGACGGGGAGGAGAAAGCCGGCCTTTTGGCTGGAAGTTAGTACCCTCGTGGGAATGATGGTAAGACCCAGAAACTCGATGCCTTCTCTTTATTCCTGTCCCTATACCAAGTTGTCTGTCTTGGGCACCGGACAGCCACCTAAATCACCACGAAAGCTGCCAAAATTAAGACTCCTGTGTTGCAGTTTCCTCCTCGTTGGTCTAATGTGATCCCCTCCACATCCCCGGTCTAGCCACCTCTGGCCGAGAAATTTCCACTGGGAGCAGGCCAAAACCAGTACCTGATTGAATTAAAACTCAACTGGGGACCATTTCCTATGGAAGTTGGCTGGAAAGACTACATGTGTTAGAATGTCACTTAGATCATGATGAATTTCTATCTTTACTGTTTTCTGTCAATGTCCTCTTCCTACTACTGAAACTACAGAATTGGGGAATACCCTTTATAAAAGTTTTCTAGTGTTTTCCATGGGTAAAAATGGCACAGCCTTCAAGGAAACTAAGGCATGACCTTCATGGCATGCTCCTCAAGACAAGGTAAACTAAGGTATGGACTTTTACAGCACTTTTATGGCATGGCTTTCAAGGCACGGTATTTCGGACCACACGCCAGGCACCCATTTGTAGCCCAGGATGCAATGGGGAAGCGGTGGGTCTCTAGCATGCCTTCTCCGGGGCCCTCAGTGGCTGGTCAGTGATCATAGCAATTTTGTTTGGGGGACACCTCCAGTTGCTTTGACACCAGGAAGCTCTGACATATCATGTGTGGGTGCCACCCGGGAGTCAGGGGGATTTTTGGTAATGAACCTTCTCTATGTTTCTAGGAACATAGGATCTTCTTCAGTCCCCAACGGCCTTCCCTGGGGATGCCTTTTAACCCACTGGAATCAATTTGGACTGCAAGATCTAAGAAAGAAAAAACTGATACTTTGTAATACTGCCTGGCCTCAATACTCCTTAGGAGATGACGAAAAATGGCCCGTTAAGGGGCCATTAAATCTTAATATAATCTATCAGTTAGATCTCTTCTGCAAGAAACAGGGCAAATGGACTGAAGTACCCTATGTCTAGGCTTTCATGGTCCTCAATCAGGGTCCAGAACCGGGGGCCTCTCGCAGAATGTGTTTGGCCACTAACCAGGCTGCTAAACTCCCTCCTGATATATTGGATGATTCTCTAAACAGGCCTCCTCCGAATAAACCCACGTTGCTGGAGCAAACACAGGCCCTGACGAAGGGGACTCCGACACTCTCTCTCACCCTTCCTCCTTCCTAATAGACTCAGGTTCCTCTAGCTGTATGTGGGGGCTTCTCCCTCATTCATTCCCTGGGTTAATGACTATTAAAATTGGAGCCTATTGCCTCTGGTTAGTCTACCTTGGGAAGGAGACTTTATGGAATATTCCCAAGCAGCTATCCCGAAACTCCTTGTGTCTGGGGGAAGTCCCCTGTCTTCTCTGGCCCCACACGGACTGCCCACTTCTGCTTGTGGGTGGGGAAAAAAAAAAATCTGCTCATCTGTCGAAGCTGATGGGCTTTAGGACGGCGAGATTTCTTTCTCTGTCCTCTGGGCTTTTATCCACCTCCAGCCTTCCTGGAGTTACCTCACCTCTTCTGTCTCCTCCTGCCCCTCCTCCTGCGTCTGCACCGTCTTGGGAGCGGCCTACATCTTCCATGCCACTGCCACCATCAGTCCCTCCTCCTGCCTTCTCTGTCAAGGAGTGAAGAATACCCCCTTGGACTTACACCGTCCACTACGGACCCCCCCCGCACTGGGGCCCCAGGTAAAAATTCGCGATGGTGAACAAAGTGATTGCCTTTTAAAGTGGACCCAAGTGGAACATATTTGGTATTTGAACTAATTTAAGTTTGTTGGTTTAATTAACGTAGACATATATTTAGAGCTATCGGCATTAAATATAAAACCTTGTCTACCTAGGTTTACTGATGATCAAATAAGCTCGTGAATATCTCTACTGCAATTCGGTAACAAAAAGATGACTTAAAATGATGGCTAATTCTGTCTCAAGAGTTTTTATGGGTCGTTGTTAAGATAGCTTTCGAAGTCTTTGGTAACCTGAAACATGAACGTTTTGTTTGAATGATAAATTTAAATTAAATTCATTGGACATTTAGGTCTTTTTCAAATAGGATAAGACGTTAAATTAATTACTAAAGCATTAATTACTAGACATAAGTTTGTACTTTTGACTTATTGTAGAGAAAGTAAGGATATTTGGGTCTGTTGGAAAACCTGCTTTGTGCTTAGTTGATTCATAAATTTGTCATCTAAAAAATTCTGGTGTCACAGCTCACAATTGGTTACTACTGGGTTTTCACTGGAGACTAAGGCTTCTAAGAGTTGAAATTCTGCTAAATGTAATTAAGACTGATGAAAATAAGGAAAGGAATACTGTATGTAGAAAAGTAGGAGATGTGTAAGAAAGATATAAGGAATGGAAATACATTTTCATTGAAGGTAAAAGAAAGTAATTTTGTCCTAAATGAGACTAGTTGTTTGGAGAGAAATGGCTTGGGACAATATCTGAATGCAAAGGAAAGTTGTAGAAGGTTTGTGAAGGGAAATCTTTGGAAAGGAATTTTATGCGTGGTTAAGATGGACCAAGGTTGAAATGAGTGGATTTTAAAAATATACTGGTGGGGCCCCTGGGTGGCTCAGTTGGTTAAGCGTCTGACTTCAGCTCAGGTCATGATCTCACAGTTCATGGGTTTGAGCCCCACATTAGACTCTGTGCTGACAGCTTGGAGCCTGGATCCTGCTTCGGATTCTGTGTCTCCGTCTCTTTCTCTGCCCTTCCCCTGCTTCTGCTCTGTATCTCTCTGTCTCTCAAAAATGAATAAACCTTAAAAAAAATTGTTTCTAAATACACTGGTGTAAGATTGAAATTCTGCTTTTCTCTCTGTTCAAAAGACAAAGTTTTCTTGGATTGTTAATCTGCTCTTGATTAAAAAAAAAATGTAAACAAAGGTCTTTTCTCTTTTGTCTGTGGGAAAACCAAAGCTTTATGTTTTGTCTTTATCAGGCCTTTGATTGCTTAGTTAAAACTTCTCAATGTTAAAGGAGCTAGGTTTTGCTAACAACTACATAACCCTACATATTTGCCTTTAGAATCTCTTATTGCCACCTAGGTTAAATAAATAATTAAGATTTGTAATGATCTGTAATCCTATTTAGGATGTGCTTTATAACTTTCTAAGGTTTTAACAAACTTCCCGGGATTTAAATTGTAAATGAAATCTTTTTGAACAGTTGGGCCTTTTTATTTGGTATGTTACTTGGAAAGCCCTGTCAAACAAATAATGGTAAATCTTAGGTTGTATTGCTTGGGTAAAGGCTATAACTATTCAAATATATATATATATATATATATATATATATATATATATATATGGAATTCCTAACGTTTTAGTATAAAGTGTAACATTTTGGTATAAGGTCGTTACTTAACCTTCTAATTATCGAAGGGTTATGTGTCACAGAAATAACTGAATTTCCTTGTCAATTGCATCATAAGAACTCTCATATCGGATTGTTAATCATGTCCATTTTTGAGTCTTTTGTCATTTATAGTTATTGTCCTGATGCTCTTATAAAATGTGTTTCATCTTCAAGGAGATTTATAAAAAGGACTTTTGGGACAAATACAGGAATTTGACAACTTTAAGATCGTAAAACAAATGGGTAAAAAATTTCCTGAACTAAAAAGCTGCATTCAAACTGCACAAGAATTAGTAACATGGGACTAAGTAAATTAAGGAAGAAGATCATAGCTTTTGTGACTCTTGTTGGAAATATTGCTGGTTCTCTAATGTTTGTTGTTCCAGATTAAGGAAACGTTCTCTTCAAATATCCATGATATATAGAAATGTGACAAAGTATTCATTTGTGAACAAACTGAAGCGTTTAACTTTTCTCTCTACCTGAACCCTCTGAAATTCAAACGCTCTCAGTGAGTATTCTTTCTTTCATGGCAATTGAAGTTATTTGCACAAGTTCATTAAGAGTCTGTTCTTGAAACAGGACATCAATGGAAATACTAGTTATTTTCCCAAGGCTTTGACTGGAACGTCCTATTTGAGAGACACACATAGACTCAGATATGACCAGACATTTTTAAGAAACTAAGGTTGACTTCATGAAACCTGGAGCCTATAAGGCCCCTTGGAAATGTTGGCCTGATACCTTGTTTACAGGGTTCCCAGCAGCCTTACCAGGTGAGTAAAAAGTGTCACTTCCTGGCAGGTGCAGGAACCTCAGGATATCTCGTGGAAGGAATTCACCCAAATCTAAAGGTATTGCAGTCCTGTCTGATGGCAAGTACTTGACTTAGCTTCTGGCCTGGAGAAGCTACTAAAAGTTCAATCTAGAGATTCCTTCTGAAAAGTTACAGCAAAGCAAATTTTACAAGATCTGTATGACCGATCACTGTTCTTGCCGAGCTTATGTCAATAATCAAGCTGAGTTTGTTAAAACTGGACTTGTTCTACAAACGGACTAGTCTTAATTTGGCTATCTCTGGAAATAGAGGGTTATTAAAGAGAAAGATTATGTTTCAACAATGCACCTTTATGGATGTTAAGTTCTAGATCTGATTGTCATTAAATGTTTGCTGTTTGCCTACACTAGACAACTTGAGGTAAACTTCAGAGAAATTGTCACGAATCTCATGTAAAGACAACCTTTGTGCCTGGTGCTCTACGAGCCATTCCAAGGATCGCCACAGACATTTGTGTTGCAAGCCAGAAAAACCCATCTGATTCCCGCTACCTGTTCCCACTCCCTCTGAGGATGCTTCAAGCCTGACATCTAGAAATCTTCTCACTGGCAGTGTTTGAGACTCAGACACTCAATTTAAAATTTTGCTCTAACCATTAACCCATATTTTTCTTGTTTCTTTAAAGTGCCTCATGTTAAGGCACTCTGATTGCTTACTAAGCAAAACAGAGTCTATATGATGGTTAACACCTCCTACCATGCAATCAAGGCCTTAAATGACTCTCAAAATAACATTATATTACTAAACACTAAAATAACTCAAAGGCATAGAACAGTTCTACAAAATAAAACGGCGTTAGATGTTTTAGCTGCCGCACAAGGCGGAACTTGAGCTCTCATAAAAACAGAATGCTGGGTATACATTCCAGATCATCATCAAAATATTTCTGGATTTCTGACAAATGCTCAAATTGGCGCTTTAAATGATCCCTCTTTTTCCTTTACTAATTGGTTAAATTCCTGGACCAAAGAAAGCTATTTGTTGACTATCGAAGGACTCTTATTTGAGCTTCTTTTTGTTATTTTAATCATGTTTTGCTGTTTTCTCCCACATTTCTCTATCTGGTGCCAAGACTCTTTCAGGGCCCTAAATGCAAGTCAACAGATGATCCTTTGTTACTCGTTATCAACTCTAGATACAGCTGCCTCAGCCTTTCCTAACTCCTATTAAATTCTCAACTGACCAACCTTGGCCCATAGGTAGGAACATCCCTACGCCCCTTTTCAACAAGAAGAAGGTACAGAAGATGAGACTTTCCACCTTCAAAAACCTTAGAGACTAGGTCAGCGTTGTTCAGGGGGGGAAATGATGAGGGAAACAAAGGCAAGAGAAATGTAGCTGAAATTAAATCTCCGCACAGCTTGCAGCCCACTGATAGACACCTGAAACACGCAGAGTGTGACCTTCCTCAGGCATCTCATGTCTGCCTTACTGCATTAATGTTTTTGTTTTATTAAAGACTAAAAGTAACCTTAACAGTAGCTAGCCCTTCAAGGTCCTAAAAGCCTTGCTTTCAAATTCCTTAGAGTTTGAAATCCCTAACCCCCATTGAAATCCCTAATCCCTCGGGGCACCTGGGCGGCTCAATCGGTTAAGCATCCAATCTCGGCTCAGGTCGTGATCCATCCAATTTCGGCCCGGGTGGTGATCTCACAGTTCGTGGGTTCAAGCCCCACATCGGGCTCTGTGCTGACAGCTCAGGGCCTGGAGCCTGCGTCTGATTCTGTGTCTCCCTCTCTCTCTGCCCCTCCCCCGCTCACGCTCTGTCTCTCTCTCTCAAAAATAAATAAACATTAAAAAAAAAATTTTTTTTAAAAGAAATCCCTAATCCCTAACCCCCATTAACTTGAAAGTATATAATCAGTCACGCCTCACAACCCCAGAGCAACTCTTTCTGCCCAGGGGTCCTGTCCCCGTGCTTTAATAAAATCACCTTTCTGTACCAAAGACATCTCAAGAATTCTTTCTTTAGCCGTTTGCTGAAGAACCCCATCAAAAGCAACCCGAGGTGTCCCTGCAACAAAATTGCTATGATTACTGCTTGCCATAAAGGAGGGAGGCCGGCCCTCCCCCGGCTTCCCCATTGCATTCCCGACTACAATGGGTGCCCACACATGGACGAGTTTGCCTTGCTGAGAAGGCCGTGAAGAACCTGCCATTTTTAACCCATGGAAAATGCTGGAAAAGTTTTACAAGGTGAAATTACCCCATCTTGTAGTTGAAGTAGTTAGTAGAAGACATTAGCGGGAAACAGGAAAGATAAAAAATGCAGCATGGTCTAAGTGACGTTTCCAACACGTGTCGTCTTCACTTCCTAGGAAACGGTTCCCACTTAGGTTTTCCTTCAGTCCGGTACTGGTTTCAACCAGCTCTGGACAGAGGTCTGGCAGCCGGAAGCAGCTAGACCAGAGATGCGGAGATCCCAATCGACCAATGAGTGGGATACCTCACAAGGGGGCCTTCGGTTTGGCTGCTCTCCTGGTGACTTAGTTGGCTGTCCCTTGCCCAAGACAGACAACTTTATATAAGAACAGAGATGAAGAGAGGGCCTCAAGTTTCTAGCTCTTATTACCATTCCAGACAGGGTGCTAACTGATGAGGTTTTTGGGGGTGATAGGGGGGTTCATGGGGTCCAGAGCCGACGGCCCAGAAAGAATTCTTGAAGACGTCTTTGGTGCAAAAAGGTGATTTTAATGAAGCACCGGGACAGGACCCCGTGGGCAGGAAGAGCTGCCCAGGCACCATGAAGAGACACTGGTTATGTACTATGGAGTTGGGGGGAGGTAAGGTCCAGGGGAAGTTTCCAGTGAGATTTTCATATGCTAAAGAAGACTCCCAGGATGGAGGAGGCCTAGCTATTGTCAAGGGAGGGTTGTTTTTCCCTCTAGCAAAGCATCAATTAGCATTAAGACAGTAAGTTCCCGGAGAAACATTTTACTCTGCCAGCCTCAAGTATTTGCCAACGGGCTGCAGGTTATAAGGAAATTGAGTTCCATCTGCCATTTCCTTCTGCCTTTGTTTCCCACATCACTGTGGAGGGGTGATGGAGACTTAGGTCCCGCAGGACTTTGATCCTTATCAGTTAACCCTTTGTTTTTTCCCCTTTCCTTTGTTCTTGGGCCACCAGGAGAGGAATATCACCCGGATCCCACGGGGGGGGGGGGGGGGGGGTTGCAGCCTGTCACCTTGCCTTATGCTCCCTCATGACTAACTTCCAGCCAAAAGGCAAGCTTTCTCCTCCCCGTAGAATAGCCACCGGCTAGAGGATTGCAGCCTGAGCAATGGACACGAAAGTGTCCCAATTAAGACTGTACTCCTCGAAAAGCCCCTGAAATGAGAGTAGAGGGAAAGAAGAAGTACTCACCACGTTTGCATGAGGCTCAGGGTCCACACGAAAAGACACAAAGCCCCACGCAAGGACGCCAAAAGGTTGTGGTTTGAAGTGTTGGGGTTCGGAGTCCAGATGAGAGAGCTTAACCTCATGTGAAGGTGCCAAACTCATGTGGCAAAATGGGGGGGGGGGTTGGGAGCCGGTAACCAAGAAAGAATTCTTGAGACATCTTTGGCGCAAAAAGGTGGTTTTATTAAAACCCGGAACAGGACCCGTGGGCAGGAAGAGCTGCCCCAGGATTGTGAGGAGAGACTGGCTATATACTTGGGAGTTGGGGGAGGAAAAGGGGAAATTTCCGAAGAATTTTCATGTGTTAAAGAAGACTCCCAGCATCCCTGAGGCCTAGCTATTGTCAAGCTAAAGTGGTGTTTCCCTCTAGCAGAGCATTAAGACAGTAGGGAGTTCCTGGAGGAATGTTCTAGTCTGCCAGCCTCAAGTATTTGTCAGTGGGCTGCAGGTTACAAAGAAATTTAATTTTATCTGCCATTTTCCTCTGTCTTTGTTTCCCACATCAGTGACCAGTAGCAACACTTGAGGCAGAATTGCTTTTTCTTTTTTTAAAAAAAATTTTTTTAATGTTTATTTATTTTTGAGACAGAGAGAGACAGAGCATGAACGGGGGAGGGTCAGAGAGAGAGGGAGACACAGAATCCGAAGCAAGCTCCAGGCTCGGAGCTGTCAGCACAGAGCCCGACGTGGGGCTCGAACTCACGGACCGCGAGATCATGACCTGAGCCGAAGTCGGACGCCTAACCGACTGAGCCACGCAGGCGCCCCCAGAATTGCTTTTTCATGTTCCTAGTGTCACCAGCTAGACCCCAAGACCTGGCCTTTACTGCCCCCCTACTTGTACTCGCCAACCTTGGTCCCACATTCTTTCCTGAAGTTCTGCTTTGACAAATTACCTCTTAACTCAGGCAAATAAAAACCCACCTCAAGCGATAGCAACTGCCCTGACAAGAACTCCAACAGGCCCTGACCAGTATGACTAAAAACCTCCCTCCATTCCCCCACTCCGCCCCCCTCCCCACCGTGACTTGCACCTGCTCAGATGGACCATGGAGTGACCTCTAGAACGAATGACAATTACCTTTACATCCTTACAATACTAAAATCTCCACCCAAGGAGGGGCACAAGCTTCATTTACATAACACACAATGTATGTATAGGCATTTTTCCTTAAGATGCATGCATGACCTTACTCCCATCTCTACATATGATGACGAAGATCTCTCATTTTTTTTTTTTTTTTTTACATAAGGGCTTGAACTCGTGACCCCAAGATCCAGAGTGGCATGCTTTACCAACTGAGCCAGCCAGGGGTCCCCGAGAATCCCTCTTTTAAAATATCCACCCTGGGGGCCCCTGGGTGGCTCAGTCGGTTAGGCGGCCGACTCTTGATGTCGGGCCAGGTCACGGTCTCACGGTTGGTGAGTTCAAGCCCTATGACGGGTTCTGTGCTCACAGAGTGGAACCTGCTTGTTATTCTCTCTCCCTCTGTCTCTCTGCCCCTCCCCTGCTTATGTGCTCCACGCATACACTCTCTCTCGAAATAAATCAATAAGCATTAAAAAAAAAATTTTTTTTAATGTTTATTTTTGACAGAGAGAGAGAGAGAGAGAGACAGAGCATGAGCAGGGGAGGGGCAGAGAGAGAGAGAGGGAGACGCAGAATCCGAAGCAGGCTCCAGGCTCCCAGCTGTCAGCACAGAGCCCGACGCGGGGCTCGAACTCACAGCCCGTGAGATCATGACCTGAGCCGAAGCCGGACGCTCAACCGACTGAGCCACCCAGGCGCCCCAATAAATAAGAATTTTTAAATAAAATGAAAGTAAATGCTCCTTTGCCATTATGAAAACGGATAATGCCAAAAGGAATAAATTGAATAAATTATTTTTTCCAATATAAGATTGAAGTAATAAAACTAATACATCTGATTGAAATAATGGTAACTTAGTTAAATTGTCTGCACGATTTCAATGAATTTTTTTTAATATGAAATTTATTGTCAAATTGGTTTCCATACAACACCCAGTGCTCATCCCAACAGGTGCCCTCCTCAGTACCCATCACCCACCCTCCCCTCCCCTCCCTCCCACCCCCCATCAACCCTCAGTTCTCAGTTTTTAAGAGTCTCTTATGCTTTGCCTCCCTCCCTCTCTAACCTCTTTTTTTTTTCTTTCCCTCCCCCATGGACTCTGTTAAGTTTCTCAGGATCCACATAAGAGTGAAAACATATGGTATCTGTCTTTCTCTGTATGGCTTATTTCACTTAGCATCACACACTCCCGTTCCATTCACGTTGCTACAAAAGGCCATAGTTCATTCTTTCTCTCAATGAATTTTTTAAATAAAGAAAAACAACTTGTAAGTATGTCCCTGGGGAGTGTCATTTTCTAAAAATTAAAAATTTTTTTTTTTTTAATTTTTTTTTTCAACGTTTATTTATTTTTGGGACAGAGAGAGACAGAGCATGAACGGGGGAGGGGCAGAGAGAGAGGGAGACACAGAATCGGAAACAGGCTCCAGGCTCTGAGCCATCAGCCCAGAGCCCGACGCGGGGCTCGAACTCAGGGACCGCGAGATCGTGACCTGGCTGAAGTCGGACGCTTAACCGACTGCGCCACCCAGGCGCCCCTAAAAATTAAAATTTTTATAAATAAATAAGTAAATATTAGACTTTAAAATTCTTTTTAATTTTTATGAAATATTAAAAAAAATTTTTTTACATTTATTTATTTTTGAGAGACAGAGAGAAACAGTGCGTGAGCAAGGGAGGGGCAGAGAGAGAGAGAGACACAGAATCCGAAGCAGGTTCCAGGCTCTGAGCTGTCAGCACAGAGCCCGACGTGGGGCTGGAACCCACGAACCGTGAGATCATGACCTGAGCCGAAGTGGGAAGCTTAACCGACCGAGCCACCCAGGCGCCCCGAAATTCTTTTTAATTTTTAATTGAAGTATACTTGACATATTTCGTTTCCAGTGTCCAAATAGTGATTTGACAATTATGTACGTTATGATATGCTTATCATAAGTATACTTACCATCTATCACCGCACAGTTATTAAAATATTATTGACTATATTCCTTATGCTGTACTTTTCTTTCCTGTGACTTATTTAGTTTATAACTGTAAGTTTGTACCTCTTAATCCCCTTCACCTATTTCACCCATCTCCATACCGCATTCTCTTCTGGCAACTACTAGTTTGTTCTCCATATTTACGAGGTTGTTTCCTCTTGTTGCTGGGTGTTCATTTGTTTCTTGGATTCCACATATAAGTGAAATCGTATTATATTTGCCTTTCTCTGTCTGACTTATCTTACTTAGCATAATACCTTCTAGGTCCACACCCATATTGTCACAAATGGCAAGATTCCATTCTTTTTTATATGCATTTTTCCAAAGACATATAAATGGTCAACAGACATATGAAAAGATGCTCAACATCACTAATCATCAGAGAAATGCAAATCAGAACCACAATGAGATATCACCTCACACTTGTCAGCACAACTAATATCAAAAAGACAAAAGTGGCTCCTGGGTGGCTCAGTCAATTAAGCATCTGACTTCAGCTCAGGTCATGATTTCGAGATTCGTGAGTTTGTGCCCCACTTCGGGCTCTGTGCTGACAGTGCAGAGCCTACTTGGGATTTTCTCTCTCTCCCTGCATCTCTCTCCCTCTCTCTCTCAAAATAAACAAATAGACTTAAAAAAAATAAGACAAGAAACCTGGGTGGCTCAGTTGGTTGAACGTCTGACTCTTGGTTTTGACTCAGGTCATGATCTCTCAGTTTGTGGGTTTGGGCCCCACGTCGGGGTCTGCAATGACAGTGCAGAACCTGCTTGGGACTATAGAAAGCAGTACAGAGGCTCCTCACAAAAATTGAAAATTGAAGTACCATGAAATCCAGTAATTCAACTTGTAGGTATCTGCCCAAGACAAATGAAAACACGAATTTGTAAAGATATATTCATTCCTGTGTTTATTGCAGCATTATTTACAATTGCCAAGATATGGAAGCAACCTAAGTGTCCATCAGTAGATGAATGGACAAAGGAGATGTGGCTGAAAATTAATGTTTAAAATCTGTAGTGTTCTTTTTTTCCGAGATTTTATTTTTCAGTAATCTCTACACCCAACATGGGGCTTGAACTTACAACCCTGAGATCAAGATTCGCGTGTTCTACGGACCAAGCCACTCAGGAACCCCTAAAATCTGTAGTTTGCGATACAAATTGGATCGAATAAAATGAAATATAACATAACTTATGAAACCTTATTTTTGCTATTCTGCACCCAGGATATTCCATTACGTTAATTATGCAAAAAAAAAAAATAGCATGAGACATGTTGGCAAAGAAAAGTATATTTTATTTTATTTTATTTTATTTTATTTTATTTTATTTCAATATATGAAATTTATTGTCAAATTGGTTTCTATACAACACCCAGTGCTCATCCCAAAAGGTGCCCTCCTCAGTACCCATCACCCACCCTCCCCTCCCAGAAAAGTATATTTTAAAAACAGTACTGGCTTGAAACGTGTTATATGTTCTAACTAGTTTACAAAGATGTTATTTTGAAAACTTGTATTGGTAAATGAATATTCCTAACTGATGGGATTCTGAAAAGTTACCCCAAAATGTGGAATCTTGACAAATGGAATATTTTCAGCTGAAGGAGTTTGAAAACAGAAGCAGGAAGCTCACTCTGGACTCACCCTGCCTCCACCCCAAACAGGGCATAAAACCCTCCCGTGAGATATGCCTTGTCTACACCCAGTGGAAAGGACCATCCTTGTCTTAGAAGATAAAGGGACACCAAGAAGAATTCTACCAGGCCTCTCTAAATTTCCCCCATTCTACTATAATCATGTCCTATTAATGAAACAAGGAAACTGTTAGACTCAGGTGGGTCTACCGCTTGCCCCCTGTACCTAAGCAAACCACAATCTAAGCCTTTAACTGCCTCGAGGTTATGAAATCAAAATGCTAAGGGCAACCAATCGCAAACAGCCAAGTAGGCTTTCTGCTAGAGACCATCAAATGATTTCCTTTTTTTTTTCCCTTCTGTGATTTCTCTGTATGTATTTCCCCTGGTCTTGGTCAGCAGAACATTCTTAACCACTCCTGGTTTGGTGCTGCCTGATTCAAAAAGACAAATGCTCAAATAAACTTTTCAAATTTTTTTTTTAACGTTTTTATTTATTTTTGAGACAGAGAGAGACAGAGCATGAACGGGGGAGGGGCAGAGAGAGAGGGAGACACAGAATCGGAAACAGGCTCCAGGCTCTGAGCCATCAGCCCAGAGCCTGACGCGGGGCTCGAACTCACGGACAGTGAGATCGTGACTTGAGCTGAAGTCGGACGCTCAACAGACTGAGCCACCCAGGCGCCCCTAAACTTTTCAAATTTTAATATGCCTCAATGTACCTTTTCATACTACCTATTCGTTAACCTAACATATTCTTCCATGACTGTCCACTTCTCATCAAATGTAGCATAAAATAGGGGCGTCTGGGTGGCTCGGTCGGTGGAGCATCCGACTTCAGCTCAGTCACGATCTCGCGGTCCGTGGGTTCGAGCCCCGCGTCGGGCTCTGTGCTGACAGCTCAGAGCCTGGAGCCTGCTTCCGATTCTGTGTCTCCATCTGTCTCTCTGCCCCTTCCCAGCTCATGTTCTGTTTCTCTCCGCCTCTCAAAAATAAAAAAAATGTAATAAAAAATAATTTAAAATGCTTACATATTGAAAAAAAAATTGTAGCATAAAATACGCGTCTGCTTCTTTGGGTCTTCATTTCCTTACGAAGACTCCTGTATAATGTGAGATTTACGTTAAATAAATTTGTATGCTTTTCTCCTGTTAACCTGCAGTCTAACTTTCAGATCCAGCCGAGGACCCTTTTCCTACTTCATTTTTTATAATTTTCTTATTGTTTACTTTTGAGAAATTTTGGGAATGGCGAGATCGTGACCTAAGCCAAAGTCAGACGCTTAACCGACTGAGCCATCCAGGCGCCCCTACCTCTGTCATTTAAAAAATGTGTGTGAAGGGCACCTAGATGGCTCAGGTGGTTAAGGGTCCAACTCTGGGTTTTGGCTTAGGTCATGATCTCACAGTTTGTGGGTTGGAGCCCCGGGTTGGGCTCTGCTTTGACAGCAGGGAGCCCGCTTGGGATTTTTCTCTCTCCCTCTCTCTCCCTGCTCCCCCCTGCTCCCACTCTCTGTCTCTCTCAATATAAAAAAAATTTTTTTTGGGGCGCCTGGGTGGCGCAGTCGGTTAAGCGTCCGACATCAGCCAGGTCACGATCTCGCGGTCCGTGAGTTCGAGCCCCGCGTCAGGCTCTAGGCTGATGGCTCGGAGCCTGGAGCCTGTTTCCGATTCTGTGTCTCCCTCTCTCTCTGCCCCTCCCCCGTTCATGCTCTGTCTCTCTCTGTCCCAAAAATAAATAAACGTTAAAAAAAAAAATTTAAAAAAAAAAAATTTTTTTTAGGTGTGTGATAATATTCTTTTAGAAAATCAGAAATGCTGAGTTATTTTTAGATGCTCGTTTGCCCTATGAAGTCTTTCCTACCAAAGCCCTTCCACATATTTCTTTTCTTTTTTTTTTAATTTTATTTATTTATTTTTTTTAAATTTTTTTTTCATGTTTATTTATTTTTGAGACAGAGAGAGACAGAGCATGAACAGGGGAGGGGCAGAGAGAGAGGGAGACACAGAATCGGAAGCAGGCTCCAGGCTCTGAGCCATCAGCCCACAGCCCGACGTGGGGCTCGAACTCATGGACCGTGAGATTGTGACCTGAGCCAAAGTCGGATGCTCAACCGACTGAGCCACCCAGGCGCCCCTCCACATCTTTATTTTCTTTAATATTTATTTGTTTTGAGAAAGAGAGAGGGAAAGAGAGAGAGAGAGAGCGCACACACACACACACACACACACACGAAAGAGAGAGTGGGGGAGGGGCAGGAAGAGAAGGAGAGAGAATCCCAACCAGGTTCCATGCTGTCAGCACAGAGCCCAACACAGGGCTACGTTCCGTGAACCATGAGATCATTACCTGAGCAGAAAGCAAGAGTCGGACAGTTGGACATTTAACCAATGGAGCCACCCAGGAGCCCTAGCCCTTCCACATCTTAAAAAAAAATAGATGTGTTGAGATATGATTCACATACCATAGAATTCATTCATTTAAATTGTACTTTATATCAATTACTGAAAGTGTGGTGTTGAAACCTCCAATTGTTACTGTTGAATTGTCTATTTCTCCCTTGAGTTTCATCAGTTTCTGTTTCAACTATTTGGGGGCTCTGTTGTTAAATGCATATGTGTTTCTTTCTGGTTTTTAATGTTTATTTATGTATTTATTTTGAGACAGAGAGAGACAGAGCATGAGCAGGGGAGGGGCACAGGGAGGGAGAACGAGAATCTCAAGCAGGCTCCATGCTGTCAGCACAGAGCCCAACGTGGGGCCTGAACTCACCAACTGTGAGATCATGACCTGAGCCCGAATCAAGAGTCGGACGCTTAACGGACTGAGCCACCCAGGCGCGCAATGCATATGTGTTTCTAATTGTGATGGCATAGCACAATGCTCGTTAGTCTATTATACCATTTGTCACAATTCACCATCACTATTATGATGTTGTACCTGTCTCTCTCCCTACTGTGTTTCAGCTTTCTTTGCATGATATAATCTAATCAAGTCCATGGGAGATAATAGTAGTCAGCAAATGTTAAATGAGCGAATGAA
The DNA here is from genome assembly GCF_007474595.2 of Lynx canadensis. Lineage (NCBI taxonomy): Eukaryota > Metazoa > Chordata > Mammalia > Carnivora > Felidae > Lynx > Lynx canadensis. Next base: position 92,122,300 of record NC_044321.2, read on the forward strand.
TAAATCCTTTGTTTTGTATTTAGCCTCAAAGACATTCCTGCCATGCTTAATATTTTGAGTTCAAGATAGTGATACACAACATTCTGAAAGGCAATTTCAAAAAAGTGCAACTGACATTTGAAAATGTCAAGTGGAATTTGGATGAAATCCACCCCCCACCAATTTCCTTTGCAAATTTCAGTATATGTTACATTCAATTCAGTTGTGTGAAAAAAATTAGCACAGCTGCAGAGGTTGAGTTCTCTTCCTTTGCAACTTCTACTTGTATAAATTTATAACATTTTTACAGAAATTATTTCATTTCTCTTGTATTTTAGAGTTTAAATTCCCCTACCACTAATGCCCTCATGCCCTCAGTGGAATGTCAGAAAAAGTAAGAAACTGGAACGGGAAAAAAAAAAAACAACCCTCTAGGTATTAAATGTTTTCCTCATTTATGTCTATTGTATTTGCTATCTACCATTAACCAGGCTCGCAGGCTAGAATTGCAACATAACAGGAAATAACAGATTATTTACTCTCCAGGAAAATACTCTCTGTACAATTTTGATAAATATGAACACAAGCTCTGATACAATTTCAGAGTGCAGTGTAAAAATTCTATTATTTTCTTTAAAAGTTAAGTGACCCTCTCCTTACATGATTGTATACTCATACTGCTAAATATTTGGGAATATATTTGGCTATACCGCAAAAAAAGAGTACTTAGAAGAAAGTGTTTTTTGAAATAATCTAACAGTATAATTAGTAATCGTGTTAGAAATATTAACTTTTAGCGGTCATGGGTGGCTCAGTTGGTTGATTGTCCCACTATTAATTTCGACTTGGGTCATGATTCCCAGGTTGTGGGATCCAGCCCTACATCAGGCTTGGTGCTGAGTGTGGAGCCTGCTTGGGATTCTCTCTCTCTCTCTCTCTCTCTCTCTCTCTCTCTCCTTTTGCCCCTCTCCTCCCATTCTAAAAAAAATAATAATAAAATAAAAAGAAATAAGAAAAAGAAAAGAAATATTAACCTCTAATGAAAGTCTCTGCAGGGGGCTGCCTGGCTAAGTAGGTACAGCATGTGACTCTTGAGCTCGGGGTTGTGAGTTCAAGCCCCACCTTAAGTGTAGAGCTTTCTTAAAAGAATGAATAAATGATAATAATTTAAAAGGGGCACATGGGTGGCTCATTCCATTAGGCATCTGACTGTTGGTTTCAGCCCAGGTCTTGATCTCACAGTTTGTGGGATGGAGCCCTGTGTCGGGCTCTGTGCTGACATCACAGAGACTGCTTGGGAGTCCCTCTCTCCCTCTTTTTCTGCCCCTCCCCTGCTCATGCTCTCTCTCTCCATCTCAAAATAAATAAATAAACAACAAAAAATTTAAAAAAAAGAAAGTCTTGTTAGAAAACTTACACTGGAAACATATTTACATGACAAAATATGCTAAATGTATAATGCAATAATTTTATATATAACAAAACATGAGTATATAATTATATATATATATAAAACTATATATAATAATCTTATGTACCTAATAATTATATTATTATGGAAACTGGTCTGGATCACCCGGTAGAAAAACCAAGTGGCACTCAGAGATCTTGGAAGGCAGGAGGTTTGTTTTACACTGGTGGGCTCAAAAGAGATCATTCTCCAGGGGTCTGAGCCCAGAGTATAAGCAGAGGGGACAATTTATAGTCTGTTACTTCCGCATTCCTCATTAGTCGTCATATGGAGCCAGCGGCAAGCAAGGAAGAAGAACCCAGAAGGGGAGTCTTCAGGCAGGACTGGAATTACCCTATCAATCCTGTCGGCCATCTTGTAACAGTTTTTTCCCTATCAATATACGTAACTATATAACTATAACTATAACTATATATATATATATAAACATGTATATAAACATATATATATGTATAAACATATATATGTATATATATATAGTCCTTGTAACTGGACTAAGAATTAAATTGACATGAGACGGATTAACAGGAGAAAATAAAATTTAGTTTTGTATGTACAGGAAATCCATAGAAACATGAATTGCCAAAGACAAGTCAGGCAACAGGAGACTTCTATGACATCCTGAGCTAAAGTGAGGCTTAGGGGTCTGGGGATAAACAGGGGAAGAAGACAGGAAGAAGGTGAGTGGAGAGGTTTGGAAAACAAAGGGTGTTCTCTTATGCAAATAAGTTTCTTAGGTAAAGAGGAATCTCTTTTAATAGCTCTCTTTCTGGTACAGGCTCTCCTTTTCAATGTAAATTTAGGCAGTTGAGGGGGTGGTAAAGAGCTTTTCCTGAATCTGCTGGGTTTTGATTGCTTCTAACTCAAAATAATCTTCATTTCAAAGTAGCCCTTCTAGGGGCAGCCTGTACTTGGCCCCTATAATATATATATTCATGTATATGTATATGTATATGATATGTATATGTATATGTATATGTATACACACACATATATTTTTTTAACCATGTAACTTTTAACTACACAAAAGTTTTTACACAGAAAGTATAGCTAGGGGCGCGTGGATGGCTAAGTCAGTTAAGCCTCTTGATTTTGGCTCATGGTCCTGAGCCTGCTTGAGATTCTCTCTCTTCCTCTCTCTCTCTGCCCCTTCCCCACTTGCACACCGGCACACACGAGCTCTCCCTCTCTTTCTCAAAATAAATAGATAAGCATTAAAAAAAAGAAAGTATAGCTAGAAGGAAATATACAAAATGTTTAGAGTAATTTTCGAAAATTGGGTTATTCTTCTTCTCTTTTCTTTCCTTTTTCTTTCCTTTTTTTGTGTCTACAAATATGTGAATGAAACTGATAATTTAAGTAAACAATATTTTTAAGATTTTAATTAATCTCTACACCCAACATGGGGCTCGAACTCACAACCTTGATATCAAGAGTCGCATTGCTCTACCAACTGCCCCAGCCAGGTGCCCCAAATGAATTTTTAAACTTTGTCTTTTTAAGAAGAAGAAACTTAAGCTTGCCTTAAATATTGCTGAAACATATCTTTAGTTACTCAAGGATCAACTAATTACCTACCAAACAATAAATTACACTGTGTTCAAAAAGACATAACCTGGTGGTAAAAAAGGAATTGACAGAGGATTACCTCCATTATGTCCTCAAACTTTCTAATTGATTAAGTTCTTCCTTCCAGCTAGTCTCTAACACAGGCGAAAGACCCTGTGGGCATAGCATCACCTGATGGGAACCAAAACTACCCCCTCCAGCTCTGAGGACTGCCCTAAGTCAGCAAGACCCCACTCATGATTGCCCCCAAGACAATGATTGACCTGACCTTTACTGCCCACCTGCCTGTACCCACCAACCTTTGTCCCACATTTTCTTTATATAAATCTAGAGGTATTTTCAGCCCTTGGGAGACAGTTTTGAGAGGTTAGTCCACCGTCTTCCCAGTGTTGGTCTCACTGAAATAAAATCCTTTCTGGTTTCACCACCGCTCATTTTTCTGCCTTTGGATTTTGTCAGTGGCGAGTGGCCAACGTCAGTCTGTGTAGGGTCCCCAAAACTAGGTGCTTTTGCATCCCTATACCCTGGCTACAAGATAACCAATCCAAAATGGAGTCACTGATGCTAAGCCTCATGTCAGCAAACCAAGACTTACTACCTAATCTAATTGCAGTTTCAGCCTCTCCTGGGAATGTAACCTTTAACCAATGAATCTGGAATTCCCTGGTCAGCACTAGTGAATAAATTTGCCTGATACAAACCTCCCATCCCTCTTTGGAAGGCAACCTTGCCTGAAACAATGCACTCTTTGCTAATAAACTGCCATTCATCCCCCCCTTTCTCCCCTTAAAAAACCTTTCTTTTTCTACCGTCCTTCAGACCTCCTTTCTATTTGCTAGATGGGATACTGCCTGATTCGTGTATCGTTGAATAAACCAATTTTATCTTTAAATTTACTTAGTTGAGTTTTGTTGTTTAACAGGTTTCGTGGCAGCCAGGGCTGAAGGAGACTTCCAACAACTTCAGAGACAATGAGAGTCAAAGGTATGATACCTGAAAACCCTTTTGAGTTTCCTTTCTTGCTATTTCTGAGGGCCATGGGTAAGTTCTTCTTAGTTCTGAGCTCTGTTCTCTTTGCATGGAGCTCCCGATCTAAGTGACTTTCCACAGTTCCCCCATGTGAATGGAATCCCTCCCTGAACGCTCTCCCTACTCTCCCACACTTCAGGCTGGGAACTGATTGTGGTTACCAGATTGGGTGTTGAGTTGAGCCAAGCCCAACTTGAAATCTGGATTTGGTCCAGGATCAGACTGGGCCCAACTTACAAACCAGACTGGGTTTGGAACCAGACTGAGCTCAATTTACACTGGACAGGGTACAGTGAGAGGCCTTGTTTTCAGTAAGGTCTATTGCTAATGGGAATCTTGGAGGCCAAAAAAAGGAGCTACAGAATTAGACAGCATGGGTCAAGCACTTAGAAGCTGACAGAATGCCTGGCACCTAACTCAAAGACTCCCATGTTAGATAAGTCGGTTACAAAACAGGTTAGATGGGCACTAGGTCACCCGCCAACTTTACGAGAATTTCCGGGCAACAAAGTACATTGTAAAATTCCACATAATTCCCAATCCAGGGGCACATCCCTCTTAGGTATTAGGTTGGCTCCAAGAGACCCAAAAACTTAGCCAAAAAAAAAAAAATGAGATTATTAAAATCAAAAGAATTAAGGACACCACCTTCCAGCATACCTCCCCAAGACTAGGTATATCTAAGAACTACGGTTCCAGAAGCTACAGATAGCTACAAAGATGGCAAAATCTTGCTAAGTGTTTGTGTCCTGAGAACTGGGCTTGGTAACTGCGAGGCTGAGGGTTCCAAAATATGGCTAGACAGAAATGTGAGTTGTACCCTATTTGTGGCTAGATATGACTGGACCAAAGTGCGGGCGAAATTCTCCTTGTGGCTGGGTTCCTACCTAACCACTTCCAGCCATTAGGGGGAATTACAGCGACCATTTTGAGGAATGTTCAAATTAGGTACGCCCACTATTTTTTTTTTTTTTTTAGAAAATATTTATTCATTTTTGGGAGAGTACAAGCAGGGGAGGGGCAAAGACAGGCGGACAGAGGATCTGAAGCGGGCTCTGTGCTGACAGACTGACAGCAGTAAGCCCGATGTGGGGCTCTTAACTGTACCCTCAAAGAAGGGACTTCATATGGGCCCCTTCTAGAGTGGATGAGACTCGGGAATTTTCCGGTAAAATGCGACATTATTCTCTTAAACTACAAACTAAAAATTAATGAGACACCTTGGTGAATTCTAGTAGCTACTGGAGCTACACTCTAAACCCCACTTGGCCTATGGATGGGATCCTGGGGAAGCTAGTGAAAACTGGCTAAGGGTGAGAATGCTTACCAGACTTGGCTGTCCCAGATCTTTATCAGTAGAACCCAGTAGAGAAAGGAAAACAAAATATCTTTTGCATCCTCTTTCTAAATATCTGAGTCCGAGGGATTGTTAAATACTGCCAGAAATATTTACTGTTCGTCCCAGCTGGAAACTGATGAGATATTGAAAGAGATTTTACTTTATTTTATTTTATGTTATTTTATTATTTATTTTATTTTATTTTTAGCAGTTGGCTAAATTGGAAGCTGATATTCAGAACCCGATAGGAATTTTTTTTATTAGGCCCTCTCCCCTCAACTAAAACAAAACTATGTAACGAGAGGAAAAATAAAGCTTTCTAAAGCCTTTGTGGAAGGATTCCTAGAGCTCTTAAAAATAGGGAAACTAGGGGTGCCTGAGGGGCTCAGGTGGTTAAGCGCCAGCTTCGGCTCAGGTCACGATCTCATGGTCCCTAGGTTCGAGCCCCGCGTCGGGCTCTGTGCCGACAGCTCGGAGCCTGGAACCTGCTTCGGATTCTGTGTCTCCCTCTCTCTCTGCCCCTCCCCCACTTGCCCTCTGTCTCTGTCTCTCTCTATCTCTCTGTCTCTCCCTCAAAAATGAGTAAACATTACAAAAAGTTTTTAAAACTAGGAAAACTAAGCCAAAGGTTTTGGGTTTCTTTTCAAGTTCACATGGCCTAAGACAATCTTCAGTGAATAAAAGCTACTTTAAGTTGGTGTTTTAAACAAAATGGACTGTCCGTAGCGTTATCAACATTAAATGAATGCAATACAGACATACAACTTTTATTACACCTGGCTTTCCTAACCTCATAAGTAGATGTTTCCTCTGTTACAAAATTTGTCAGTCAGAAAAACAGCGGGGAATATTGAATGACTTTGTCTAACGTGTAATAACGCTTTCATAAGTAATCTAAACATCATTATCAAGAGCGAATGCTTTAAATGGACATAAAAGCATAAGAGTTTCTAGGTGAACTTTCCAGCAAAGAGTTCCCAAAATCTTTTGGATACTCAAAAAGTTAAAGTTTGGGCAAGTTCCGTTAAATGATGAGTTAGAACAAATATATGGAATATCTAGGTCATCTCCAAATAAAATAAAATACTGAAACATTACTAAAAATAGATTTATCCACTTTTGGCTTCCTTTACAGAGGAACTAGTGATATTTGGGTGCATTAGTAAACATGTTTTGTGCCATACTGAAAAATGTACTATGAGAAAGCATGTATTTCTACAAATTACAAAAAGTATTTCTATATTTGTCAAGCCACAGAATGCTAGTGTAAGAGATAGTCCAGAATTGTTAACATCTTAATTTTCAGTAGAAAATAAGGCTTTTGAGGATTAAAAATTTTAATATATGTAATTTAAAGTATTTCATTTAATTTCAATGCAGGTAAAATATATTTACATATAAATATATGTAAATTAAAGCTACTAGAAATTATAGGGGAAGCATCTCCGTGTTCAAGGAAAGTAGAATCTGTATTTTCAGTAAGAAAAGGTATGAGATGCATTTTGTTGAAGAAAAAGAAATTTAATTTGTCCTAAAGTGAAGCTGGCTATTTCAGAATGGGAAAGAGTAAAAACAGGACAAAATCTTAATGTAAAAAAGAAATTCATAGAGGGGCATCTGGCTGGCTCAGTGGGTAAAACATCTAACTCTTGATCTCAGGGTCATGAGTTTGATTCCCATGTTGGGTGTAGAGATGACTAAAAACATGTGTGTGTGTGTATATATATATATATATATATATATAATAAAAATCTTTGCATAGCAACAGAAACCATTAACCAAAAAAAAGGCAACCTACTGAATGGGAGAAAATATTTGCAAATGATATATTCAATAAGCACTTAATATCCAAAATATATAAAGAATTCACACAACTGAACACCAAGAAAACAAATAATCCGTTTAAACAAAACGTGAATCAAAATCACAATGGGATATCACCTCACACCAGTCAGAATGGGAAAAATCAAAAACACAAGAAACAAGTGTTGACAAAGACGTGGAGAAAAGGGAACACTCATATACTATCGGTAGGAATGTAAATTGGTGCAACCACTGTGGAAAACACCATTTAAAAAATTAAAGACAGTAATTCCACTTCTGGGTATTTACCCAAAGAAAACAAAAACACACTAATTTGAAAAGATGTATATACCCTTATGTTTCTTGCATCAATATTTATATCGCTAAGATACAGAAGCAGTTCAAGGGTTCATCGATAGATGAATGGATAAGGAAGTGGTGTATATACATACATGCCGTGGAATATTACTCAGCCACGAAAAGGAATTAGATCTTGCCATTTGCAACATCATGGGTGGCACTGGAGGGCATCATGTTAAATAAAATAAGTCAGAAACAAAAAGCCAAATACCATATGATTTCACTCATATATGGAATTTAAGAAACAAAAAAAAAAAAATCAAAGAATAGAAAAGAGATGAACCAAAAACCAGACTCTTAACTGCAGAGAACAGATGGTTACCAGATGGCAGAAGGGTGAGGGGATGGGGGAAATAGGTGATGGGGATTAAGAGTACACTTACCATGATGAGCACTGAGTAATGTACAGAATTGTTGAATCACTATATTGTACGCCTGAAACTAACATAACACTGCATGTTAACTATACTGAAATTAAAACAAATATTTTCTTTATGTTTTATTTGTATAGGTATATAAGTATTCCAGAAATAAAAGTAGACCCTTGTAAACAATGATGACACATGTCCTTTTTCTCTTACATGATTCCTCCAAAATCCAGAGATTCCTGGGTCTTTTTATGGCAAAAATAGTCATTTACATAAGTTCAATAAGAATCTGTTTTCCTTGTAACAAGACACAATTAGAAACATTGCTTATATTACCAAGGCGTTGACTGAAATGTCATATTTTTTTGAAATGCCATATTGGACAGAGATATGTGCAGACTCAAAAATGACCAGAGAGGGGGGGCGCCTGGGTGGCGCAGTCGGTTAAGCGTCCGACTTCAGCCAGGTCACGATCTCGCGGTCCATGAGTTCGAGCCCCGCGTCAGGCTCTGGGCTGATGGCTCGGAGCCTGGAGCCTGTTTCCGATTCTGTGTCTCCCTCTCTCTCTGCCCCTCCCCCGTTCATGCTCTGTCTCTCTCTGTCCCAAAAATAAATAAAAAACGTTGAAAAAAAAATTAAAAAAAAAAAATGACCAGGGAGTTTAAAAAAAAAACTAAGGTTAACTTTATGAAACCAATATGCCCTTTGAAAAAATCGGCCTGGTACCTTGCCTATGAGGTTTCAGCAAAGCAGTCTTAAAAAGAGCTTACATGGTCGATCACTATTCTTGCCGCACTTGTGTAAATAATCATAGCATATTTAGTGCAAACAAGTTATCTTTGGTGAAAAAAAGGGGGGTAATTGTATTAAGAAGAATTATGCTAGCACCTTTTTAATAATAGATTCTAATCCTATTAATTGCCTTAGGGTTTTGTTATAGACCTATAACAGAACTGGGTCCTGAATTCTTCTGGTTTCCTCAAATATCTGGCTATAAATTTTCAGACTAACATTTCCCATTTTCTCCCATCCTGCGAGTTTGGAATCGCTCAGAACAAAGACTGCCCTTTAATCTCCTTGGAAAAGACTAGACCAGGTCTTCCCCACTGACCGGATGGGAGCTGAATTTCAGGGACTTGAACCCCGGATATGTATTTCACAGCTAAAGGAGTCTTCACCTGATAGCTGGTCCTCCACACAGCCGGAGACTTCGAAATCAAATTGGCTAACAGAAGAAGTAGCTGACCTCAAGGCAGGCTGTTCCCTCCCAAGACCCTAGATCAAGACTGCATACTTTAACTAAACATGAAACTGTTCTTTTTCTCTCATTCTTTCCTTTCGAGTGGCGTTGGCCTGAAAAGATAATGCCATCATCTGTTGCTCCCAGGCAGTTGCTAAAAAGGGTAATCCAACCTCTGAACAACCTTTGTTGGGCTTGCACGATGCCCCTGCTTCAGTTTCTCTAGAACAAACTCCGCCCTTTCACTCTTGGGTCACACTTTCTAACCTGGGGATCCATTCCCCCATCTCTAGTTAACAACTCCAAATGCAGGGAACCTTGGGTCTGGGCTCTATACAGAGAAAAGATAACAAGCAAAGGTAATCAGAAGGAAACCAGCTGGAGGTGCCTGGGTGGCTCAGTCCGTTAAGCGGTTAAGTGTCTCTTGACCTCGGCTCAGGTCATGATCTCAGGGTTCATGAGTTTGAAGCCCGAACCAGGCTCTCTGCTGTCAGCACAGAGCTCGTTTTGGATCCTCTGTCCTTGTCTCCCTCTGCCACTCCCCAACTCATACTCTTTCTCTCTCTCTCTCAAAAATAAACATTAAAAAAAAGAGAGAGAGAATAAAACCACTTGTGTCGTCTATAGACCCTTACATTTTACTTACCCCCACGTCTGTACCAGAGGCAGATTGAAAATTAGCTCCCTTTGGTGGGTCCCAACTTCCCTGTTTAGGAATAAATGTACATAAGGCTATGATCAGGAACCTCTCCTTAATTCTTGAAAATATTACAGAATCTGTTGCTAACGCAACAGCTGTCTGACAAAAATCCTTAGACCCTCTGGCCAAAATTGTTCTTGTGGGTAGGGATAACCCTTGATTATGTTTTAGCTGCACAAGGAGGTGTTTGTGCTGTGGCCAATACCGCCTCTTGTACCTGGATTAACACTTCTGGGGAAGTTGGAACTCAGTTACATAAGCTCACTGAGCAAGCCACTTGGCTTTGAAAGGTGACTCCTTCAATGTGGTCTTTCTTTGACTTATTTGATTTTAATTGGTTTGGGGCCTGGAGACCATGGCTTGAAGGGAGCTCCAGACATCGGTAATTATCTCACTTGTAATAATCATAGTAATCTCCTTGGTGTGCTATACTCTCTCAAACATTTAAATGCATGTTTGCAGCCGCTAACTACCCCCCAAAAATGACGTCCCTAAAACTGGAATGCCAGGAAAAGAATAAAGAAAATCACCCACTAAAAAATTGTGAGCCTGATGTTGTGACCTGTGAATATCACAGAGTCCGCAAAATCGTCGTGACCTGTGAGTACCGCACAAAGAATCAACAAAAAGTGGGAGAACTTGAGAGGTGGCTGGGAGTGACACTAAAACCTTAAAATTTGGTCATATCTCTCAGCTTAGCTAAGAGTTTGATCAAAGAGGCTGAAGATGGTTAAAAAAAAAGACAACCTGCCCAAAATGGAGTCACTGATGCTAAGTCCCACATCACCAAACTGAGACTTAATACCTAATCTAATTGGAGTTTCAGCCTTTTCCAAGAATATAGTCTTTTTAAAAATTTTATTTATTTATTTTGAGAGAGAGCAAGCGAGCAAGGGAGGGACAGAGAAAGAGGGAGAGAGAGAATCCCAAGCAGTCTCTGCTCTGTTAGCACAGAGCCCGGCTCAATCTCATGAGCCATGAGATCGTGACCTGCGCTGAGATCAAGAGTTGGACACTTAACCACTTAACTGACTGAGCCACCCAGGTGCCCCATGCCAGGAATGTAACTTGTTTAACACAAGGAATAGGAATCATTGCATTCTCAAAATTATCTGTTAAGAACAATATAACAGGGGTGTCTGGCTGACTCAGTTGGAAGAGCATGCAACTCTCGATCTCAGGGTTGTGAGTTCAAGGCTTACATTGGGTGTAGAGATTACTTGATAATAAAGTCTAAAAAAGAAAACATTATAACAGAACTCTTTCCATAAAGCACTTAACTTTTAAATCAAAATAATTTGTGGGGCGCCGGGGTGGCTTAGTCGGTTTAACATCAGAATCTTGATCTCCACTCAGGTCATGATCTCACGATTTGTGAGTTCAACGCCACTTCGGGATTTGCCCTGACATCTTGGAGCCTGCTTGAGATTCTCTGTCTCCCTCTCTCTCTGCCTGCACCACCCCCCCTGCTCAAATAAATAAATACATTTAAAAAATAAATTAATTAATTGTTATGGTACTCTGCCAGAGAAATTTGCCTAAGAAAGAATAGTTAAGTATATGTAAATTAATACCTAATTTTGTTCTAAAGTATAGTGCTTAATCTCCATTCTAGGTACATAAAACCTATGTTGCTCTCACTTCTCTAGGTGGGAATGATTACCTATTTTTTCTTCTATTATCATCTCTACCTGTTATTATTTTTTTTAACGTTTATTTATTTTTGAGACAGAGAGAGACAGAGCATGAACGGGGGAGGGTCAGAGAGAGAGAGGGAGACACAGAATCTGAAACAGGCTCCAGGCTCTGAGCTGTCAGCACAGAGCCCGACGCGGGGCTTGAACCCACGAACCGTGAGATCGTGACCTGAGCCGAAGTCGGACGCTTAACCGACTGAGCCACCCAGGCGCCCCTCTACCTATTATTTTAAAAATCTCTAAATCATATGACTGCAATAATTGGCCAGAGGTCACCATGTGTTTGTTTTTCCAATAGCCTCAGACTTAGAAGGAACCTTAGAGATCACTGATTGTAACACATTGAACACATTAATTAATGTAACACATTAGCTTCCGCTTCAATGCTTCCAGTGTCAATACCTCAATTCAAGGCGGTTTATCTTATTGTTGTAGTTTTGTCCCACTGTTGTGGTTTACTTATTGGAGTGTCTCTGTATAGTACGCGGAAATCAATTTTCCTGTAACTTGGGCTAGTACTGCCCTCTAGTGCTGCACAAAGTGATAACTTTCCTCCCTCTTCCTAGGATTATTTGAAAACAGTTATGGTCCCCTGATATTTCTACAGACGAAACGTGTACAATCTCTTCAATCATGCTTCACAGGACATGATTTAAATCTCCCCGCAAATTTAGTTGAGTTCCTTTGTTTCATTCTAGTTTGTCAGTTAATATATGGTGGCCAATACTAAAGCAAAATTCAATGTATTATTTCTCTTATGCTGGATGTTCAACTGATGCCAGCAGGAACAGCGTTCTTAGTCGAATGGGACTGACTCTGGTTGTCTTCAGAATCGAAGGAATTTACTGAAAGTCAGTTGGGTAGCTCAAGAAAGCTAAAGACTCTAGAGAACCAGGTTCAAGAAAAAAAGACAGGAACCAAGAATAGTTGGAAATCCAGAATTGCTGGGGCGCCTGGGTGGCTCAGTCGGTTAAGCGTCCGACTTCGGCTCCAGTCATGATCTCACGGTCTGTGAGTTCGAGACTCATGTCAGGCTCTGTGCTGAAAGCTCAGAGCCTGGAGCCTGCTTCAGATTCTGTGTCTCCCTCTCACTCTACCCCTTCCCCTCTGCTGCTCATGTGCTGTCTCTCTGTTGCTCTCAAAAATAAACATTAAAAAGAAATTTAATAAAAAAAAGAAATTCAGAGTTGTAACTAAAATCGTACCTCAGAATTAATCTGATGAGGCCACCAGTGCCACACACTGCTGCTGGAAACACAGCACTGCCACTGATGCCCCTAGAGATTGACTTATTGTGGCCAGAATGAATTCGACACTGCCCCTGCTTCTGTGTTGTACTAATACCAGCTTCCATGCAGGCCAAGTCTAGGTCATATGTTTCCACTCAGTTTCTCGGAAATTTTCTTGGTTTGTAATTGGAGACAGGCTCTGCCTCCCAGTAAGATCCTAATGCTGAACAATCCCTATCAAAATAACACCGGCATTCTTCACAGAGCTAGAGCAAACAATCCTAGAATTTGTATGAAACCAGAAAAGACCCCAAATAGCCAAAGCAATCTTGAAAAAGAAAAGCTCAAAGCTGGAGGCATCACAATCCCGGACTTCAAGCTGTATTACAAAGCTGTAATCATCAAGACAGTATGGTACTGGCACAAAAACAGACACTCAGATTAATGGAACGGAACAGAGAACCCAGAAATGGACCCACAAACGTATGGCCAACTAATCTTTGACAAAGCAGGAAAGAATATTCAATGGAATAAAGACAGTCTATTCACCAAGTGGTGCTGGGAAAAATGGACAGCAACATGCAGAAGAATGAACCTGGACCACTTTCTTACACCGTACCCAAAAATAAACTCAAAACGGATGAAAGACCTGAACGTAAGACAGGAAGCCATCAAAATCCTCGAGGAGAAAGCAGGCAAAAACCTCTTTGACCTCTGTGGGGGATAAGCTTAGGAATCCCCTGGGGCTTACACCAATGGGTTAACAAGGCATAAAGACTTACAAAGTCATAAAATACTCACAACCAAGTTTGGATAAACCAGATCGGCACCCCAAGAATATGGGGGGTGAAAAAGCACCCCAAGAATAGCGAGGTACAATGGTGCCAGGAATAGGGAGGTGCGACGGCACCCCAAAATAGAGAGGGGGTGCAGAATAGAGAGGAAGAGGCAAAGGCCCAGAAAAGGAACAGGCACAAAGGTGCCCAATACATAGGAATATGAAATAAACAAGATTAGATGTTCAGGGTGGAAGCATCCCCAATTTAGTACGATAGCAGAAAAGCTGCTTGCACAGGAGGATAGGGCCAGGTTAGGTAAACTGGTGAATTGGACTATGGACCACTGAGCTGCAGGCGAAGCAGCCCAAAGAGAAGAGATGGTTAACAAAAGAAAAGGTGCCTTATTAACCCTGAGGTTATTCCCCCTATCTGTCTCATCCCCTAGGCTAGCTAAGATAAACAGAGGTGCTGCCTCATGTCTGCCATTAACAGATGGGCTATCTGCCCATTTGCCCGGCTCCAGGATTTTGTTTTATATTGACCCAAACCCCAGACACCGTATATCTTCAAAACCCCCCTTTCCTTCACGCCCACAAGTTAATGTTCACTGTTTCTTTGTCTCTTTGTGCACACCCATCCCATCAAATTTGTAAGCCTTCTGATCTGAATAAATATGGGACAAGGACCCTTATACGGGGCTCTTGTCTTTTCCTGGACATTAGCCATCTCTTGCTTTAATCCCGTGTCTGCTCTTTTGCTGGCCAAAAGAGAACTTTAGACTTAGAGTCTATGACAGACCTCAGCTGCAGCAACTTCTTACTCAAGAGTCAAGGGAAACAAAAGCAAAAATGAATTTTTGGGACCTCATCAAGATAAAAAGCTTCTGCACACGAAAGGAAACAATCAGCAAAACTAAAAGGTAACCAACGGAATGGGAGAAGATATTTGCAAATGACATATCAGATAAAGGGTTAGTATCCAAAATCTATAAAGAACTTATCAAACTCAACACCCAAAAAACAAATAATCCAGTCAAGGAATGGGCAAAAGACATGAATAGACACTTCTCCAGAGAAGACATCCAGATGGCCAACCAACACATGAAAAGGTGCTCCACATCACTCATCATCAGGGAAATACAAATCAAAATCACAATGAGATACCACCTCACACCTGTCAGAATGGCTAACATTAACAACTCAGGCAACAACAGATGTTGGCGAGGATGCAGAGAAAGAGGCTCTCTTTCTGGAAAACAGTATGGAGGTTCCTCAAAAAATTAACTATGACCCAGCAATTGCACTATCCAAGGGTTACAGGTGTGCTGTTTCTTTTTAAAAAAATTTTTTTAATGTTTATTTATTTTTGAGACAGAGAAAGACAGAGCATGAATGGGGGGAGGGTCAGAGAGAGAGGGAGACACAGAATCTGAAACAGGCTCCAGGCTCTGAGCTGGCAGCACAGAGCCCGACGTGGGACTCGAACTCACGGACCGCAAGATCATGACCTGAGCCGAAGTTGGACGCTTAACCGACTGAGCCACCCAGGCGCCCCCAGGTGTGCTGTTTCAAAGGGGCACGTGCACCCCAATGTTTATTGCAGACCTATCGACAATAGCCAAAGTATTGAAAGAGCCCAAATGTCCATCAGTGGATGAATGGATAAAGAAGATGTGGTATCTATATACAATGGAGTATATTACTCAGCAATCAAAAAGAATGAAATCTTGCCATTTGCAACTATGTGGATGGAACTAGAGGGTATTATGCTAAGTGAAATTAGTCATTCATAGAAAGACGAATATCATATGACTTCACTCATATGAGGAATTTAAGATACAAAACAGATGAACATAAGGGAAGGGAAGCAAAAATAAAATAAAGACAGGGAGGGGGACAGAACATAAGAGACTGTTAAATATAGAGAACAAACAGAGGGTTGCCGGAGGGGTTGTGGGAGGGGAGATGGGCTAAAAGGGTAAGGGGCATTAAGGAATCTACTCCTGAAATCATTGTTGCACTATATACTAACTTGGATATAAATTAAAAAATCAATAAATTATTAAAAAAAGATTCTAATGCTGAGAGTTTCGCAAAAAAATAGGAAGGGACTTCATTTGCTGAGCAGCTGACTAATGTTTTAAAAGACTCATTTTAGCTTCTGTGTGGGGAATGAACATAAGAACCATGACAGAAGTATGAAGATTAGTTAGGAAGCTATTTCAATAATGGAGGCAAGAAATGATGATGGCTTGAATCAAGATGGTCATGGTCGATGTGGTGAGAGATGATGAGATTCTGGATATATTTTGAAGGTAGAACTCACAGAATTTGCAGATGGATTGGATATAGGGCATGATAGGAGAAAAAAAGTCAAGAATGACTTCAAATCCTTTGTCCCGAGCAAATAGAAGAATAGAATTGCCATTCAAACCATGAAACAGACTCTTAACTATAGAGACCAGAGGGTTGCTGGGGGGGAGGGGGGGGATGGATAAAATGGGTGATGGGGATTAAGTAGGGCACTTATTGTGATGAGCACCAGGTGTAACATGTAAGTGATGAGTCACTTAATTCTACACCTGAAGCTAATATTACACTGTACGTTAACTAACTGGAATTTAAATAAAAACTTGGAAAAAAGAAAAAGAA
This sequence comes from Lynx canadensis, assembly GCF_007474595.2. Classification (NCBI taxonomy): domain Eukaryota; kingdom Metazoa; phylum Chordata; class Mammalia; order Carnivora; family Felidae; genus Lynx; species Lynx canadensis. Next base: position 92,138,514 of record NC_044321.2, read on the forward strand.
TGATGGAGTTGCCATTTACCGAAATGAGACAGAACGTAGGAAGAGCAGGTTTTGTGAGGGAAGATTTGATTTTGGTCCTGGGGTGCCTGGCTGGCTCAGTCAGTTCAGCGTCTGAGTCTTGATTTCAACTCAGGTCATGATCTCACTGTTCATGAGATCAAGCCTCACGCTGGGTTCTGTAAGCTGACAGCACAGAGCCTGCTTGGGATTCTCTCTCTCCCTCTCTCTCTCTCTCTGCCCCTCCCCTGCTCTAGTACACGTGCCTGTTCTCTCTCTCTCAAAATAAATACACTTTTTTTTTTTTTAAGCATCTGGTCTTGAAAACTTAGGATCATGATGACCGTTGTATATCTGAGTAGATATGTTGAGTAGGTATATCAGTTACACAAACTTTCAGTGGAGAGGTCTGAGCTAGAGATTCGAATTTAGGAGTCATCTCTGTACAGCTGCTTTTGAAAGCCGGGAGACTGGATGCGATCATTGAGGCAGTATATACGTAAATACAGAAACTCGCTAAGGACTGGGCTTTGGCCCCTGTGTTTAAAGCATTGCTTCTCAAAGCATGGTCCCTACACCAGCAACATCAGCATCACATGGGAACTTGCTAGAAATACACATTTTTCTTCCCAATTCCTGACCTACTGAAATCAGCATCTCTGGGGGTAGAGCCCAGCAAGCTGTGTTTTAGTAAGGTGGTTCAAATGTATGCTAAAGTTTGAGCACCAATGGTTTAGAGGTCAGGATGAGGAGGAGCAAGAAAAGAAAACATAAATGGAGCAGCTGGTAAGGTAGAAGGAAACCCAGGAGGGAATGGTATCTTAGGAGTCAAGTGAACAAAGCATTTCAAGGAGGAAAAAGTAATCAACTACATCAAATCCTGCTGGTGTATCAAATAAATTAACCAGTTCTCTTTTGGGAGGATAAACTAAAGTTCACACTGTTGACCTTCACTGGATTCTTCTAATAAATCTTCCTTTTTGTTCAACCTAGTTGGAGTAGACTTCTGTTGTTTCCCATCAAAAGATCCTTGACTAAAAGATACCCAAATGTTCTACAATTGATTTAAAGAAACATTTTTTTATGTTTATTTTTGAGAGAGAGAGAGAGAGAGAGAGAGAACAGAGCGTGAGTGGCTGAGAGGCAGAGAGAGAGGGACACACAGAATCCGAAGCAGGCTCCAGGCTCCCAGCTGTCAGCACAAAGTCCCATGCGGGGCTCCAACTCATGAACCACGAGATCATGACCTGAGCCGAAGTCGGACACTTAACTGACTGAGCCACTCAGGTGCTTCTCTCTCTCTCTCTCTTTTTTTTTTTTTTTATTCTAAGTTCATTCATTTATTTTTGAGAGAGAACATGCATGTGTGCACATGCAAGCAGGGGAGGGGCAAAGAGAGACGGAGAGATAGAATCCCAAGCAGGCTCAGCACTGTCAGCCCAGAGCCCAATGCAGGGCTCACAAACCATGAGTTCCTGACCTGAGCTGATACCAAGAGTTAGATGCTTAACTGACTGAGCCACCCAGGTGCCCAGAGGTTTAAACAAATGAATATTTGCAAAGCTCTTAGAACAGTGCCTGGCAGATAGCAAATGTTATAAGTGTTCATTAAATAAAAAATAATTAATTGATCAGTCTTCAACTTGTGGCCTGTTAGAAGTCTGCTGAAGGTTAGGAAAACAACCAACCAGCTCTTAATTACTAAATTTAATGACTTCTCCGGTTCTTAGCTAACTTGATCATTCAGCAATCCTTGACTTGGTGGACCACTAGGTCCCTCTTAGAATTTTCCCTTTATTTCCTGGATGCTTCTTTGCTAGTTCTTCCCATAGCTCTCTGACACTTTCTACTCAATTTCCTTTGTAATTTCCTTGGGAGCCTGTCTTTGGTCCTCCTCCCTTCTTATTCTATAATGCAATAAATCTGATATTAAAAAATGCTCCAGGGGCACCTGGGTGGCTCAGCTGAGCAACCGACTTCGGCTCAGGTCATGGGCTCAGGGTTCGTGGGTTCCAGCCCTGCGTCCAGCCCTGCGCTGACAGCTCAGAGCCTGGAGCCTGCTTTGGATTCTGTGTCTCCCTCTCTCTCTGTTCCTCCCCTGCTCGCAATCTCTCTCTCTCTCTGTCTCTCAAAAATAAATATTTTTCAGAAAAAATTTAAAAAATGCTCCAAACCGTTTGCATACAAATCTCTCCATAATCTATTTTCTGCTGATCTCTTCAGATTCGTCTTTCAGTACCTCACCACATGAAGTGACTTGACCTTTTCAGAGTGTTGGGAGCACAGTGTCCCCTGTCAGGAAATACCCTTTCCACCCTTAGAATTATTCCCTATCTTTTCAAGTCTTAAATGAATTTTTCTGGATACCTTAGGTGATTTTCTCCTGTAGGTCTCACATATATTTTATAGATACCTGTATCCTCAGAGACTAATATAGTAAGGAACCCAGATATTTATATTGTGATTTCTGTGACAGCTTGAGCACGTTTTCAGCTCTCAAAATGTATTAATTTTATTTTTATTTCCTCTGAAGAACCAGTGACACCCCGGATTCTTCCCACACTTAAAAATAGTGTATACCGAGCAGTATTGAGGTGATAAGAAGAATAGTTACATTTTTTTTTTTTCTTAAGACATGTCACGGCCACATCTTTAGGGAAGTCATGAAAAGGTATGTGGTTGGGGTGCCTGGGTGGCGCAGTCGGTTGAGCGTCCGACTTCCGCCAGGTCACGATCTCGCGGTCCCTGAGTTCGAGCCCCGTGTCAGGCTCTGGGCTGATGGCTCGGAGCCTGGAGCCTGTTTCCGATTCTGTGTCTCCCCTCTCTCTGCCCCTCCCCCGTGCATGCTCTGTCTCTCTCTGTCCCAAAAATAAATAAAAAACGTTGAAAAAAAATTAAAAAAAAAAAAAAAAAAGGTATGTGGTACTACAAGCCTGTGGATGGATCCTAACTGCTAAATTTGTGGTAGCTCTTCAGATTTGAGGGAAGCGGCGAACCTATCACGTTAAGAACATAACGTTTTCTTCACCAAGAATGCCAACAGCAAAGAGGACAAATGGGTTTTTCTGAGTTCTGAAAAGCGAAGGTCAAGGTGTCACAGAAGAAAAAGAGTTGTTCCTGACAGGACGGTGGACGCACAAGACAAGAGACGGTTCTTAGAAAGACCGGTAAAAAAAATGCGAGGGTCTTTTTTTGTTGTTGTTGTTATGAGCCAAGATCCCGTGCAGAGATCTGTGGGGGAAGGCGTGGTAATTGCTAAGCTCCACCCCCTGAGCCTTAGCAACAGTGACGGAAAGGACTGTGATTGGGTGACAAGTTTCGCCAGAACCCTACGGAGCAGGGAGGGGGCGCACTCACTACGTAAGCCTAGCTGAGAGCCGTGTGCAGTTACGCTGTGAAGATGGCTTCGGTTTTCAACCCGACGCTTTCTGGAATTGTGCTGGAAGAACCTGACAATGGGGGAAAGATGGCTTTTCTTGATATGTCTTTAGGTATGTAGACCCCAGCCCCCAGCCCCAACTAGTCAGGGCTCGCTGGTTTCGGCCAGAAGACCTCGAGTGGCGGGCGCCATGAGGCACACGCCGCCGGGCGAGACGAGGCTAGTGCTCTGTGCGCCATTCCAGGCCCCCAAGTGGGTAAAGCCCCATTCCGGGTCTCCAGTTGGGTAAAGCTCCGTTCCAGGCCCCCAAGTAAAGTACATTGGGTCAAGCCCAGACCTTTCTGCTCCCATTTTATACAGAGCCAATAGGTGGGAAGTTGGCGGAAGCTGACAGAAATTGTGTGTGGCACGATTGCTGTAAAGGTTCAGGCTGAGGGAAATAAAAAAGCCAGCCATCTCCATATATTTTGTTCTCTTAAGGGTGGATAGCTAGCTACCTGCCCACTTCGTATGTGGGGCCACATGCTCCTGGAAGTCCGAGAGCCTGTCACGAATTACTGGATTCTAGGGACTAGTTTTCGAAGAGTGATAATGGGCAGCAAGAAAAGGGGTGGTGTATTCGCTTGCTTGTTTCTTGCTTGTTTTTTGTTTCTTCGCTTGCACCTTTCCTCTCTATTGGCACCCTCGAACCTTCTAACCTCAGAACTCTTCACGATTAATACCCACTTTGGAAATGGGGAAGGGGAGGGGGAGATGGGCGGACTTCGTAAATGAAGTTGGCGAGCTGAGCAGGGACCGCTAAACTTAAAAATGGCGGCAGGTCGGGTGCGGTACGGGGAGCGGGGAGGCGGGGGGGGGGGGGAGGATTAGGAGGAGGAAGAGGTGGGGGGAGGGGAAAGGGTGGGGAGGGGAGAGGTGGGGAGGGGGAAGGGGGGATGGGTCGAGTGGAGGGGGGAGGGGGAGGGGTGGGGGAAGGGGTGAGGTATGGGGGGAGTGGTGGGGTGGGGGAAGGGGCAGGGTAGATGCAGCGCAGGGGTTGCAGCGGGGGGGGGGGGGCGGGAGAAGCAGGGGAGGAGAGCGTGCCAAAAAAACGAGGTGGGTAAGGATAGGGAGGGCATGCCTTATTAGTAGAGGGGACAGCCATGCGCGTGGAGAAGAGCAGGAGAGGCGAATGTTAGACGTGGGAGGAGCAGAACACGTCGTGGGGGGGATTTAGAGATGAGTGGGGTAGAGGAGGAGAAAAGAGACCCAGGCTTCCGGAAAAAGAGAGGAAAGCGGAGCAAGGAGGGGGGGGGACCTTAGTGGGGTGGGAGGAGTAAGAAAAGCCCACGTTAGAAGTGGGGTTGGAGCGAAGCAAAAGACCTTAGAAACGGAAGAAGTAGAGCGGGGATGGAAGATCCTAGAAGTGGGGGGCTGGGGCGCAGTGAGGGTGAAACTTTGAAATGGAAAGGCACAGCTCGGGGGAGAGGTGACCTTATTATAAGTGGGGAGGTAGGGGGGACTTCAGAAATGAGGAAGGAGCAGGGGTTCAGATCTAAAATCTGAGACAGGGAGCAGCTGTGAGGGCAGTTGTTAGAAATGCCGAGAACGACAAACGATCAGTCAGGGAGGATCTTGTTTGTAAGCGGCAGGGAGCCGGCGGAGTAGACTTCTGAAATGAAAGAGGATTGTTTGCCTTTTTATTGTCGTAATAGTTTTTTGTTTTTTTTTTAACATATTGTGGCCACTAGACCCCTCTCAGGTAGACAATTCATAAATATCTTCTCCTGTATTCTGGGTTGGTTTTTTACTTTCTTGATGGTGTCCTTTGAAGCACAAGAATTTTTACTTTGGATGAAGTCCAGTTTGTTTTTTTCTTTTGTGGTTCATGATTTGGTATCATAGATAAGAAATTATGACGATTTACCTCTAGGTTTTCCTCTAAGAGTTTTCCAGGTTGGTGTTTTACGTTTACATCTTTGACCCATTTTGAGTTGCTTTTTTGCAAATGGTTGAGCTAAGATCCAACTTCATTCTTTTGCATGTACAGGTCCTCTAACATCATTTGGTAAAAAAAAAAAAAAAAAAAAAAGACTATTGTTTCCTCTATTGGGTGGTCTTGGTAGAATTGCTTTCTTTTTTTTTTTTTTTTTAATTTTTTTAAATGTTTATTTATTTTTGAGACTGAGACAGCATGCGAGCAGGGGAGGGGCAGAGAGAGACACAGAACCTGAAACAGGCTCCAGGCTCTGAGTTGTCCAAACAGAACCCGATGGGGGGCTAGAACCAATGAACCGTAAGATCATGACGTGAGCTGAAATCTGCTTAACTGACTGAGCCACCCAGGAGCCCCTAGAATTGCTTTCTTGATTTCATATTTGGAAAAAAAATTTCATATTTGAATAGTTCATTGCTGGTGTATAGAAATAGGATTTACTTTTGTGTATGGATCTTGTGTTCCACACTTTTGCCAAGCTTGTTTATTGCCTCTAATTTGTGTGTGTGTGTGTGTGTGTGTGTGTGTGTGTGTGTGTGTATCTTTAAGATTTTCTTTATGTAAGATAATGACATCTGAGAATATAGAGATTTCCACTTCTTTCCTTCAAATCTGGTTGCCTTTGATTTCTTTTTCTGGACTAATTCTCCTGGCTAGAATTGCCAATGAAATGTTAAATAGATGTGCTAAGAGTGGACATACTTGACTTGTTTCTGATCTTAGGGGGAAGGTTTTCAGTCTTTCACCGTTACTCATCATTTTAGCTGTGGGTTTTTCCTGGATGCTTTTTATAAGGTTGAGGAAATTTCCTATTTCCTGCCATCCCCCCTTTACCCCTGAGGGGGAATGGCCCAGAATAGTACCTAAGACATTTTCTTGCTTTTTTTCCTTTAAAGTGTTTTTAACAATCTGTTTAATGATGGGTATCGGTAAGCTTTACTCTTCTAAGACGTAATCCGTGTGGATTCCAGACTACAGATTCTGGCTTCTTGCCCTCCGCCACAGGCTGCACTGTGAGTTCTGAAATATTTTGTGGCGTTAAAGTAACTTTTATTTCTTTTATTTATTTATTTTTTTTTTAATTTTTTTTTTTTTAACGTTTATTTTATTTTTGGGACAGAGAGAGACAGAGCATGAACGGGGGAGGGGCAGAGAGAGAGAGGGAGACACAGAATCGGAAACAGGCTCCAGGCTCCGAGCCGTCAGCCCAGAGCCCGACGCGGGGCTCGAACTCCCGGACCGCGAGATCGTGACCTGGCTGAAGTCGGACGCTTAACCGACTGCGCCACCCAGGCGCCCCTATTTCTTTTATTTTTTGATGTGAGAGAGAGAGAGAGAGAGAGAAAGAATCTTTAGCAGGCTCCACACTGAGTGTGGAGTCTGATGTGGGGCTCGATCCCACCATGCTGGGACTGGGACCTGAGCCGAAATCAAGAGTTGGATGCTCAAGTGACTGAGCCACCCGGACATCCCTAAAATGACTTTTAAAAAAGAATATTGGGTCACTGGGCAGGGCTGGGACTATGGTGAGACAAGTGAGGCCCTTGCCAAAGGTGCAAAATTTAGGGAGGCGATACAAATTTGACGATTGAGATAATATTTTTAATGAAATATTTTAAAAAATCAAATGGACAAACTTCAGCCCTCTGGCTGGTCGTGTATTTCTGTAAGGAAAGGAACTGGAATGAAGTAAGTGGGGCAAGGTTGCACCCACACGGTCTGATCTGGTTTCTGTTGTTGATATTTTATTCATCAGGGATTGTTCTTGTGTTGATTTAAAAAAAAAAAAAAACATTTTTAAGATTTTATTTTTAAGTAATCTCTACACCCAATGTGGGGCTCAAACTCACAACCCCGAGATCGAGAGTCGAATGTTTTACCAACTGAGCTCTCCCACCCCCACCCGCATTAATTTTTATTTTTAAAAATATTGTGTTATAAATACTGAAGGTTTTTTTTTTTTTTTTTTTTGGAGCGTCCTAAAAATTATGCGTGAGGTGAGTGCTTCATTTGCCTTAGTCTAGGCTCTGCCCTGTCACTGGGAGCCTGAATGGGGGGGAAATTCCAGAGCCAAGGAGAATCTATAGCACTGAAATCAAACCTAATGCTTCCTGTGCTTTTTTTCGCTGTTGATTTCACTGTCTTATACTCTTAAACGTTGGTTCCCCAGATCCATATTTATACCATTTCAGACAGACGGGGAACAGGCAAAACTGGTTAGTCATGAAAGGCCCTTCCAGTTCAAAGCCAAGAAAAATACATCATGAGGGAGCAAATACATGTTGCTTCTATGAGTTGACGAGAAATCCATGCTTTTCTAGTACATTTCCCCATGATTTTATTAAGGTGAAAATATTACTCTTAACAATGCATACTTGTCTTTGGATAGCTGCGCATGTATCTTAGCAAAGTAATTTGGGGGCACCCGAGTGGCTCACTCGGTTAAGCTGCGGACTCTCGTGTTCAGCTCAGGTCACGGGCTCACGGTTCGTGAGATCGAGCCCCACACAGGGCTCCCAGCTGACAGTGCACGGAAACTGCTACTGATTGTCTCTCTCGTTCACTCTCTGTCCCTCCCCTGCTCGCACTTAGTGTCTCTCAAAATAAATAAATTAAAAAAAGAAAAATTTTATGTTATTTATATCATTCACATATATAATTTTATATTATCTGTATCATGTATACTGAATGCAAGATTACTACTTTCATTGCAAGACGATGTGATAAAATAGGAAAAGGCTGTACAAATTTATTTTTGTCCTTGTCCCAGTAAACATTTTCAGAACGTATTATAGTGTTTTCTTAGAAATAAAAGGCAGGGCGCCTGGGTATCTCAGTCGGTTGGGTGTCCATCTTCAGCTCAGGTCATGGTCTCACGGTCTGTGAGTTCGAGCCCCGCGTCGGGCCCTGTGCTGACAGCCCGGAGCCCGGAGCCTGCTTCGGATTCTGTGTCCCCCTCTCTCTCTGCCCCTCCCCTGCGTGTGCTGTGTCTCCCTCTGTCTTTCGAAAATGAATAAACATTTAAAAACAATTAAGAAATAAAGGCAAAAATATGGGGCGCCTGGCTGGCTCAGGTCACTCAAAAATATGACCAGAATTGGAACTGGCCACAGCGCTGCTCGGTCTACAGGAGACTAAGGCAAAAGTACTGTAGTGTCAGAGAAAAACGACTACTTTCTGCTTGCTAGATGCATTGGGTCCCAGATCCATAAATGTTTATAAAGCATCCACTCTGTATTGAGCCCTGGGCTGGGCACTGGGTACCCTGATGAACAGTGGCCTCCTCTCGAGTGGCTCATGATTCAGTTGCAGCGACAGCTAAGTACAGATGTGCAGTTCTGTGTTGTGTTCGGTGTTCTGGAAGCATATACAAAGTCCGTCAGAAATGGAGGGGAACCTAAGTCACGCGTTTTGAGGTTTCTAGTATTTTAAGTATTTAAAAAATGACAGGACAGTGTCTACAAAAACCAGAGTACATTTTAAATGTTCACAAAGAGTAAAATAGTGATTTCAACACGTTCTAAAATACAAAGGAATATAATTATGCTTTTTAGGGGCACCGGGTTGTAGGACCTGACATACATGAGACACTCAACAAATGCTTGTTCAGTTTTTAAGATATTAAATTTTTTTTTTATTCATTATTTTTGAGAGAGAGAGAGAGAGAGAGTGTCAAGGCACAGGAGCGGGGAGAGGGAGACACAGAATCTGAAACAGGCTCCAGGCTCTGAGCGGTCAGCCCAAAGCCCGCTGCGGGGCTCGAACCCACAGACCGCGAGATCATGACCCGAGCCGAAGTCGGATGCTCAACTGACTGAGCCACCCAGGTGCCCCAAGACATTTTCTGCCTTGTTTAATCCTTCTGTGACTCTAAGACCGAGCTTGCCATTAGTTTTGGTGACTGGGAGGTCAGGAAAAATCAAGTCACTGAGAATTGTCCAGGAGTGCCACTAGGCAGACTGGCCCCGGAGCACTCTCTCGTGTCATTGTGAAACGTACCTCTGACTCAGGAAGGAGCTTGCTCTTCCCTTTCTCCTCTCTGAAGTTTTGCTCTCCTGTTTAGGAAGTCACCCATTGCACTGGGTCCCTGAGAGCTGGGTGGCAGCCATTTTAGGGCTGATGAGGGCGAGAGGTTGGAGATGAAAAAAACTTCCTGCGGTGTCCTCTAAGATGTTTTGATTCGTGCACTCGCTTACTCTGTAATGAGAAAAAAACTCTGCCCAGAGATCTGTACAGACTTTAAATGTAGAATACAGGGGAAAGAACGGAGGGGAAAAAAAAGAGAAGGTAAGAGAATGCAGAAGGAATACAAGGAACCGAAAATTAAAGGCTATGTCTTTGCGAGACGTTAACAACCATTGGCTCCTGACAGGCAGACAGAACCAGGGCTTAAAACCCGTTTGTCAAGAAATGATACTCGATTGTTGAGTTTTTTTTTTTAATGTTTATTCATTTTTGAAAGACAGACAGAGACAGAGCACAAGCAGGGGTGGGGTGGAGAGAGGGGCGGCGGGGGGGGGGGGGGGACACAGAATCTAAGGCAGGTTCCAGGCTCTGAGCTGTCAGCACAGAGCCTGACATGGGGCTCGAACCCAGGACCGCGAGATCATGACCTGAGCCGAAGTCAGACGCTCAATCAGCTGAGCCACCCAGGCGCCCCAAGGGTCAGACATTTAACCGACTGAGGCACCCAGGTGCCCCAGCTTGTGCCCATTTCCAAAGATGACCTAAGTAAGCTTGCATCCATTGATAGAACATCCAACTTTTAAATCTTCCCATCGCAGATATCAGGAGAGAGATTTTAAGGCAGGTTGTATGTGTCTCTCATCCTTCAAATCGTGCCATGTAAGTGCTGTCTATCTGAGAGCGTTAAGAACATGCCTGACTACAAGGTAAAGTCTGATTGCTCCCTGCTATTTATGCTAATCTTGGTTCCTTGCCTCTTTGGTGTTTCCTGTGAACGTCCGTCACTATTATTTCCTTTCTTACAATTCACAAAAATGAATGTAACTAATTGTCTAGCACTGACATTTAATCAAGAATGACTCTACTGCTCTGTGTTTCTCTCAAGCTAAAACAACACTTAGTAAAATCATTCATTTAAATGATTTCCCCTTTAGGCTACGTCACTGTGAAGGAATTTTATTTTTGCATAAATGATGTTACTGTAAATCTGTTTAACGGGAATCTTTCTCTTTGTTGTTTCAGGAAACTGACTCTAAAATGTCTGCATTGTTTGATCTTTGTTATGGTTTTACAAGTTCCTTATTATACAGGTGTCATGTTTTAGGGCTTCCAGTTTTTACAGCGTTCTAACGTATGATGAGGTAGAATATAGATTATTCACTTGAGACACGTTGTAATTGGGCTTTTTCTATTGTCTTCATTTTTTTTTTTGTATTTTCTAACACAGATGACACTATAACGCTTAATAAGGTAGAAGATGTAAACAGTGAATCAAGCAAGAAAGGGAAAGAGAGCGATGAGAAAAGGAGCCCAACTTCAAGACAGCCATCAAATGCTCGTAGATGTCCCCAGCAGAAAGGTAAAAGTTTACTAAAAATCAAACATTGTAAAGAGTCTGAAATATTTGTGAATAACTAGGTAAGCAAATTCACAAACTTGGAACGTATTCTAAAATTGCCTTATGCTGCTAGTTTGATTTTTCTTGAAAATAATAGGCATGTTGGTTCGGTAAGAATGTATGCCATGAGAAATGAAAACAAATTTTTTTTTTTAATTTTTTTTTTCAACGTTTTTATTTTATTTTTGGGACAGAGAGAGACAGAGCATGAACGGGGGAGGGGCAGAGAGAGAGGGAGACACGGAATCGGAATCAGGCTCCAGGCTCTGAGCCGTCAGCCCAGAGCCTGACGCGGGGCTCGAACTCACGGACCGCGAGATCGTGACCTGGCTGAAGTCGGACGCTTAACCGACTGCGCCACCCAGGCGCCCCACAAATTTTTAATTTCTATGTGTTACTTCCTTAAGGGAGAGCACGATGAGAATAAGAAATATTTTGCGCCAGTTCACAAGCCTGGCTTGTTGGTCCCATTCTACTTTTGGGAGGTAACACAGGAGGCATAAAGGCATGGTTAGTAACCTGAGCACCATGGCATCCACATTTTGAAAAAAATGAACGCTCGTACAGCAGAGTACAGAAGAGCATGAAAACAGTCTTCTTTTTGTATTGCCAATCCCATTGGTTAGTGCAGCGTGCATATTTTAATAAGAACGTGCTGCAGATTGCCGTTGTAGAGAAGTCTGTTCAGCGGTTAAGGATCTCCATGGTTTAGTCAGCAGCCTGGAACCATCCTGACAGTGTGCATGCTCTAAGCCCCCGCCAGTTCCTACCCAGCGTCATTACAGTCCTTGTCTGAAACTTTCAGTGGCTTAATGGGTTCTGAGAAAAGGAGGGATGGTGGTTATTACAGGAACCAATCTGCTAAGAATGGGGAGGTAGCCCATTCTCCTGTTTCTAACTAAATGTAAAATTGATCTTTGTGAGCCTTTTGGAGATCCATATTCTTTGTTTCTGCAACTATCTTTACACCCAAAGCACAGCAGACAACTGAGGCGAATATTCGTATGGTTAATACAAAGCAGATCGTTTTTTTCCCATCTCTCCTTCTTCTAGTAGGGTATTCTTGCAGTTAATTTCAGATACCATGCCCCAACTTTGTGGTCATATGAAAACAAAGTTGAGGTATTGCATACAAAGAAGACTACTATATTAAGATATGCAAATAGGAACAGTAGGGCAAAGACTGTTCTAGAATTCAGTGAGACTTTCAGATGATATCACACTAATGAAATGTCAAGTTTTGCAAAACCCAGGGCATAGCCTTGAAACTGTGAGATTGCAGATAATACTTCTGAACAATATGTTGAATTTTCTGACTGAAAATACAGAAAATAATCATTTTTCAAGGACTCTCACAATTCACAAACAACGTTGACGAAGGAAATCAAGATGAAAAACCTTGCCAAGAATCTTCTGAGTTCAAGTCTGAACAAAGCACTTCAAACGAGCAGCCTGTAGATAATCAGGTAAATGTAAATGCTGAGAATTAACCAATACAAACGGTCCTAAATTTAATATAATTCTTAATATTAAAGATTATTTTCAGTTCCATTGAGAGCAGAGATTGTTTCATAGTACTCCCTCATGGCGCCTTGAACATAATTGAAACCCAATATTTGTTCATTGATTTTTGTCCTCCGTAACTGTTTTAATAAACACTTAATTTTTGCTATTTTCAATCATTGCGAGAAATTTTGAATTTACAAAATGCCAAAGTAGAGGATTGGTTTTGTGACTTGTCTTGCATAATCATTCTCATTTTTGCCCTCATCTAGAGTCTTTGATCTTTGGGTACAGTATAAAACAGCTTTAGTAGACTTGTGAATGAATCATAAAAACTAGAAGTCGGGCACCTGGCCTGGGTGGTTCAGTAGGTTAAGCGTCCGACTTTGGCTGAGTTTGTGAGTTTGAGCCCCACATCAAGCTCTCTCCTGCCAGTGCAGAACCCCATTTGGATCCTGTCTCCCTCTGTCTCTTCCCCTCCCCAGCTCATGCATGCTCTCTCTCTCTCTCTCTCTCTTTGTCGAAAATAAATAAAAACCTGAAAAAAAATGAAAAACTCTACTTACAAAAAAAAAAAAAAAAAACCCCGAGAAGTCAGATGATACAGGATATGAAATACATTCTGGGTCCAACTGGTGGGGCATACTATAGTTGTACAAATTCGTCACCTCTGAACTTGTGTAAGTGAGCCAGTCACTGGACAAGAGTTTGCGAGATCCTCATCTCCAGATTCATAAGCTAACGTTCATGCCACTCTTTCGGCTGGGCCTCTAAGCGGATTCTTCTTAAGGCATTATGTGGCCATTTAGTAAAAAGCATGGTGGTTCTGGGAAATTAAACCATTTTGGGTCAGATTACATAAACGCCAGTCTTTTCCCTTTTTGGAGGGCATCATGTTGCATTTTCAAATAAAGGGTTAATTTAAATTGATTTAGCAAATACTGATTAAATGTCCACCCTGTGCAGGTGCTATGCAAGATGTTAGAGCAATCTTGCTTCAAATATTGTATGTGGGGGGTAGGAGAAAAAGATAAAAGAATTTAGTGCCAGGCAAGTTGCAGTATATGTTCTAATGTGTACGTTAGATATTGTGATCATTCTGATTGGGAGGACTTGAGAAAGTTTGGTTTAACAAGTGACCTATAAATCTGTAGGGTGAGGAGTTTTTTCATAACGTTTGGAAAGAAGGATATGAGTTTATATCTGCTAATGTCTGAGGTGCATAAATGAACTGAGAATTATTGTGAAACAGTGTTTACTTCTTTTTTTAATGTTTATTTATTTTTGAGAGAGAAAGAGACAGAGTGTGAGCAGGGGCGGGGGAGGGGCAGAGAGAGAGGGAGCCAGAACTTGAAGCAGGCTCCAGGCTCCGAGCTGTCAGCACGGAGCCCGACTTGGGGCTCAAATTCATGAACCATGAGATCATGACCTGAGCCGAAGTTGAACGCTTAACCGACTGAGCCACGAAGGCGCCCCCCCACTCCGCCTTTTTTTTTTTTTTTTAAATTTTAATACCAGTATAGTTAACAACGGTGTTATATTAATTTCAGGTGCAGAATATAGTGATCCAGAAATTCTCAGTATTTTCAAATTTAAAGCCTGTTTTTTAATGCTTATTTATTTACTTTTGAAAGAGAGAGAGAGAGACAGAGAGGCAGAGAGAGAGGGAGACAGAGAATCCCAAGCAGGTTCCGCACTGTCAGCACAGAGCCAGATGCGGGGCTCGGACTCACAAACCGTGAAATCACGACTTGAGCTGCAATCAAGAGTCTGACGCCCAACCGAGTCCCCCAAGTGCCCCTAAAGCACCTTTCTATCTCTCGTACTTTTGAGACTTTTGAGACCGTCATTATAGCAGAACTCACCAGAAAAAAAAAAGTACTCTGAGGTCAAGAAATATATTAAAATTTAAGCACGATTATTTCACCGATTAATTGAATAACAATTACAGTTTTCAATCATGTGTTGAAATTCTAATAACCTGGCTTTATACCGCACAAGATTTAGTCTCGATACCAGTGGAATACAATTGTATGTATTCTGCAGAATTTTTTTTGATAGTACCTGTTGTTTATAAGAAAACGAACGTGCGTTTCATTTTTGAAGGGGGGAAATTTGTCATAGCCAAGTGGATGAAAACATTTCTAAAAATCGTGCAGGCTCCTTTGGAGGTATTTGCTGCATGTGGGTCTTTAGGAGATGGGTCTCAATCCTTCCTGCCGTCTCTATGCTGCCAACACTAATCGCTTAGAAAAGGGAAGAGGTACCTGTGCATTTTACCCAGTCTCCTTCTGTTTTATGGTAGAAAGGCTGGAGAGTAAGTATGGTTTTGTGCTTTCACGGAGTAACAAGTTTGTCTTTTTTTTTTTTCCTTTTTTAAGTGAGAGTGAAGAGCTGTTTTTTAAAATTGTTACGTTGATTTAGTTTTTAAGGGAGGGAGAGCAAGCCAGGTAGAGGCAGAGAAAGAGAAATTCCAAGCAAGCTCCGCACCGTCAGCGCACAGCCCGATATGGGGCTCGAACTCAAGAACCGTGAGCTCGTGATCTGAGCTGAAACCCAAGAGTCAGACACTTCACCGACTGGAGCCACCTGGGGTCCCCTGTCATGTTTTTCATTTTACTTAAGTTTTATGTGAATAATACTCTTTATATCAGTACTTTCCTGTCTTTTAACAGTTGCTCTCAGCTTCCGCTAGTGTTCTGTTAGACAGTCATTATGGCGCATCTAGGGCATGTTTTGTTTGCCAGGCAATATTTCCTAGTGGAAAGCTTGATTTCTCAGCACGGTCCATATGGTTTCATCCTCTTGCATTTATATAACATCGTAGAGATTTGTGAAAGGTTTCATTATTTCCACGTGGCTGGTTCAGTCTACTGCCTTTTTGTTTAAAAAAGGCAGAAAGGCTGACTTGTTGCCAGGCCGATTTATTTATGGAACGGTATTAAGTCAACCTTCTGCTTTCTTTGTTGCTACCTTTCCCCTCACATATTTGTCTTTCTCTCTAGAAGTAAGTATTAATTTATGTTGAAGAGAGAGTTTCTTTTTCATGAGCCCAAGCAAGTGAGGAATAAATAGTACGATTTTGAATACTTTCCTTTGGTTCGAGGGATTTGTACTACAAAATATAAATATTCTGTCTCTCTTCAGCTGTAAAGTCACAGAATCTGTTTCTTTACATAAAACACCTTGGAATATATCCAGATTTGCAAAGTAACGAATTTTCTATATGTAAAACGTTTTTTTTGTTGTTGTTGTTTTGAGAGAGAGAGAGAGAGAGCGAGCACGGGAGAGGGGCAGAGGGAGAGGCAGAGAGAGAATCCCAAGCGGGCTCCACGTTCAGTGCAGAGCCTGATGCAGGGCTCGATCTCACGATAGTGAGAGCATTTCCTGAGCTGCAATCAAGAGTTGGACACTTAACTGACTGAACCACCCAGGCGCCCCTATATTTAACACATTTTATTCGACTTTTATATTTTTATTAAAAATATTTATTTATTTTTGAGAGACAGTGAGAGAGACAAAGTGTGAGCGGCAGAGGGGCAGAGAGAGAAGGAGACGCAGAATCCGAAGCAGGCCTCAGGCTCTGAGCTGTCAGCACAGAGCCTCACTCACAAACCATGAGATTGTGACCTGAAGTTAGATGCTTAACCAACTGAGCTACCCAGGTGTCCCTAATTCTATTAAACTTTTATATGCGTGATATTCTTTGTGCCAGTGACATGGGCTCTGAGTTTTCTCTGCAAATTAGTTCTGAAAACTGTTTATAAAAGTAGGAGCAATGAAATTCTTAAAAAAAAAAAAGTTGTCCGTAGAAATGGCTTTGACAAAACAGTATTATATTTGTCTTGCAAAATTGTGATTTTTTGCAGGAGAAGTGCGATGACAATTCCAACTCCCAAACAGAGAAGAGTGGGAGCCTGTCGGAAGAGAGTCAGCAACAATTGGAAACATCTCCAGGCCAATCGTCAGAAAACCAAGATCATTCAGAACAATCTCAAGGCCAGTCGGAGAGTTCTTGTGATCAGTCAGAGAGTTCTTCTGGCCAGTCGGAGAGATCTCGTGGCCAGTCAGAGAGTTCTAATGAGCAATCTGAGACATCGTGTGACCAGTCAGAGAGATCTTGGGCCCAAACAGAAAGATCTCGTGGCCAATTAGAGAAAGCTCGTGATCAGCCAGAGACATCTGGTGCCCGATCAGAGAGCGCTCATGACCAGCCAGAGAGATCTCATGCCCGATTAGAGAGAGCTCATGACCAGCCAGAGAGATCTCATGCCCGATTAGAGAGCGCTCATGACCAGCCAGAGAGATCTCATGCCCGATTAGAGAGAGCTCATGACAAGCCAGAAAGATCTCATGCCCAAATAAAAAGATCTCGTGGCTACTCAGAAAGATCTCATAGCCGATCAAAGAGATCTCGTGGCCACACTGAGAGATATCATGGTCACTCAGAGAGGTCTCGTGATCATTCAAAGAGATCTCATATCCCATCAGGGAGATCTCATTTCCCATCAGGGAGATCTCCTGTCCCATCCAGGAGATATCCTGTCTCATCAGGGAGATATGTCCCATCAGGGAGATCTCCTGTCCCATCAGGGAGATCTCCTGTCCGGTCAGGGAGATATCATACCCCATCAGAAAGATCTCCTTTCCCGTCAGGGAGATCTTATTTCTTATCAAGGAGATCTCCTGTCCCGTCAGGGAGATCTCATTTCCCATCAAGGAGATCTCCTTTCCTGTCAGGGAGATCTTATTTCCCATCAGGAAGATCTCCTGTCTCATCAGGGAGATATTTCTCATCAGGGAGATCTCCTGTTTGGTCAGGGAGATCTGTCTCATCAGGGAGATCTCCTTTCCTGTCAGGGAGATCTTATTTCCCGTCAAGGAGATCTCCTGTCCCATCAGGGAGATTTCATTCCCCATCAGGGAGATCTCCTGTCCCATCAGAGAGATCTTATTTCTCCTCAGAGAGATCTCATCTCCTATCAGGGAGATATCATGGCCAATCCGGGAGATATCGAAGATACTCACCAGTAGAAAGATTCAAAACATCACCCAAATTTGAGTCTGAATTTGACAGGTAAAGACATAATAAATATTTAATCGTTAGTATAATGTGTAGAGTAATATGGAAATGTACTTTATATATCTATATTTTAATGGGTAAATATGTTTTTGTAATAGATGTTGCATTGGGACTAAGGTATTAATAGAATGGAGGTAACGTATACATGGCATCGATATTCTTTCAACTTGCTCATCTCTAGTATCATCCAGATTCTCAATGTGCCCTCATTAACTTGTTTCATCTAGGTGGGCTTTCCCTGGCAGAGCCCCATGTACTCAGCCTTTCCTACTGAGCCTTCCCGACAATCAAAATACATTGACTTGGTGTCCCATTCCCTTTGAAACTGTCCGGTTTCTAGGCTAGCTAATCTAACAGCAGACTATGCTAGATTGATAATATAATCTCTGATAATGAATTTCTGTCTTTCCTTCTCCGTCTCCTTCTCGAAAAGTCTTCAGAGAGTCCTCGGCATACAAATGATAGGCGTGTCTTTGGGTAGCTGAAGTTTTCTGCTTTTCTTGAATCAGACCATAGGAGAGGATGCTATTCTATGCATAGATGCAACACTCACCTTCTGAATACATTTAGAATATATCATGTGCATTTACTTGCCTCATACAACGGATAGGTTAGGTCTGTCTGCCCTAGCAAAAAAAAAAAAAAAAAAAAAAGAGAGGGAGAGAGAAATTTAATAGTATTGCAAATTATTTGAGTTTTAAAAACGACAAGACGCTTGTAGTATGATTAGGTAATTGAGTAAAAGTTTATTTTCAGTTCAAACTTCTCAGTGATTGCCTTCAGCTTTCATTGCCCATAAATGTCTAGTCAGATACTTTAGCACATATTAACAACTGCACAGAATTGCTAGTTTCAGCTACATTTTCCCCCCAAAGTGTAGGGGTAGGTTATTGTGTATATAGACGATGACTGATGTAGGCACTATTTTAATGCTAACGGCCTCATCCTACTTACATTAACAGTACACAAATAATTTGCTATAAAAATTAAAGTCTGCTTAACATTGATGATAGGCAATTAATATTTCTGCATTTCTTCAAGATTTTTATGTTTTGCTTTATTTTATATGGTAATTTTTGTCTGTCAAGTGGCATAATACTTCCACCGAGGTGCTGCAATTCCATTTACGATGACATATTTCTGTCATTGTCCGTTTTATTTTTTTAAATTTTTTTTTAACGTTTATTTATTTTTGAGACAGAGAGAGACAGCATGAACGGGGGAGGGTCAGAGAAAGGGAGACACAGAATCCGAAACAGGCTCCAGGCTCCGAGCTGTCAGCACAGAGCCCGATGCGGGGCTCGAACTCACGGACTGCGAGATCGTGACCTGAGCCGAAGTCGGTCGCTCAACCAACTGAGCCACCCAGGCGCCCCCATTGTCCGTTTTAAAATTTAATGCACAATTCTGTTCAGTTGTTTCTCCTTTATTTTCTATTATTACAATTTCTTGTATTCTCAGCACAAATAAGAGTATTTGCTTGGTTAACATTAAAGTTATCAAATGCAGAACTATTATAAAAGAACGTATAAAGTACAGAAAATTCGTGTACTCTTATAATTGATCCCTTGGAGACTAATTCTTCAACTCCATCATTTTCCATTCAATACTATACATGAGTTGACCAGTTAGGTGTAATAATACTCTTCAGACCTGGAGTTGGCTTCTGCACTAAGTATAAAATGAAGACTTTAGTAATTTCATGCCCTCACGTGAAATTTTCCCCTCAGGCCAACTTCACCAGAAGATAAAGACAAACCAGAAGGGTTTAGTACACTTCTGCCTTAAATACGTCACCAACGTACAAGCCCAGTGTGGTTTGGATAAAAGGTAGTTGTGCAAATCTCTGGAATAAAGAATGAGAGCTTATTCAGAATATTATTTATTTATGGAGACTCGCAATAACGAGTTTCAATTCTGAAAAAAACCAATATGATTCTCAAAAACTCTAAACAGAATTTATCGTAAGCAGGATGTGGGTTTGGATTTGTGACACTCCAAAAATACCAGATTTCAGCTTTCAGTACTTTTCTGATACGGTTAATTATATCCATAGACAGATGCCTTCTTTCTTGGCTGAAGTGAGACGTAAACAGAGAAGCGTGCAGAACAAAAACTGTCTTTTGTACCCTCCACTAAGTAATTTCCATGAAGCGAATGGCAAAGTGCACCTATCTTTACATGAGCTGGGCTGTCCACCTGATGAAAGCTTTTCTAAATACAGATAACAGCTTCAGAGGAAATGAGCCTTTCAGTTTCAGAGTGCTTGCCATTTAAACTCCAACTACAGAGTGACAACTGACATCTTATTACCACTCCACCATTCCAAGTCATTCTTGATTCAATCTTGATTCAATCATCAGATTCAAACCTGATGATGATTGACAGATCAGATCTTTGAGTCTAAAATCCCTAATTTACTATGCATCACTCTGAAAAACAGAAGTCTTTTCAGACTAATTACTTGATTTCCCAATTTTTGTTCCCAGATTCTTCACTATTCCCTAGCCTCATTTGTTACTCAATTGTTAGTATTTTTCTTACTTCTTGGAAGATGATGCCAGTGAGAATCTGGTCCGTGAGTTTTAAGGAAACGGCCCTTCTTGGAGTGAGTAGAGACAACATAAGAATATGAAAACATGGCTTTATGTCCCAATTCTGTCACTAAGGGCATTGGGCAAATTACTTAATATTTCTGGATCTCAGTTCCCTAATCAGTGCAAGGAGAAATTTGGGCTATGTGACTCAAGGTCTAGACCAACTGGAAACATCTTACAAGTTTATGAATTTTGGGTTTTTTGTTTAAAAAAATTGTAAAAAGCCACATAAAATGACCATCTTCATCATTTTCAGGTTTATGCTTCAGTGATGTTAAGCATATTCACAGTGCTGTGAAACAGACCTATAGAACTTCTTCGTCTCACAAAACTGAAACTCTATACCTGTTAATAACTTCCCATTTTCCTTTCTGTTTCTGTGAATTTGACTACTCTAGATACTTCCTGTAAGTGGAATCATGTAGTGTTCCTTTTTGTTTTTGTTTTTGTTTTTGTGAGTGGCTTATTTCACTTAGCATAATATTCTCAAGGTTCATCTGTGTTTGTAGCCTGTGACAGGATTTCCTTCCTTTCGAAGGCTGAACGATACTCCATTGTGTGTATATACTTTATTTATCTATTGATGGACATTTGGGTTGCTTCTACTTCTTCAAATACCCTCTCTGCTCCTCCGTCCCCTTCGGAGATTCCCATAATGCATGTATTGGCCTGCTTGATAATATACCATAAATCCCTTAGGCTCTCTTCATTTTTCTTTGTTCATTTTTATTCTGGCTTCTCCAACTCAGTGATTTCAAATGACCTCTTCAAGTTTGCTGGTTCTTTTTGCTGCCTAATCCAATCTTCTGTCGAACCCCTCTAATGAATTTTTCGTTTCAGCTATTGTATTTTTCAGCTCCGGAATTTATTTCGTTCTTTTTTTATAGGTTCTATCTCCTTGCTGATAATCCTATTTTGTTCACGCATCATCTTCCTGATTTCCTCTGGTTGTGTATCTGTGTTCTCTTTTAGCTCGTTGAGCATCTTTATGATCATTATTTTAAATTCATTGTCAGGTAGCTCATAGATCTGTATTCCTATAAGGTTGATTTCTGTAGCTGTATTTTGGTTGATTGGACCAAGTCTCTGATTCTTTGTGCGTCTTATAATTTTTGCCGGGATTTGTGCATTTGAAAAAACAAACACTTTTCCCAGTCTTTACGTTCTGGCTTCGCGCAGGGGAAATCTACTGTCTGGGGAGTTCTAGCACCTCTCAAACCTTTTATAACCTCTTGTTCCCCTTGGCAGCTGCCTGCAGAACTGCAGCTCTGATGTGCTGCTTGCCTCTGTTTTCAGTAGCTTCCAAACTCTGGCCTTGGTCTCATTAATGCTCTGAGTCTGGTGAAACAAAAAAACTAGCCCCTCGGGCAGCCCCCAGAGAAACCAGAACATTGGATACACGGTCTCCTCTTTAGTTTCCATCCCAAGGGTGGAGCCCTAGTCCAGGGGTTTCCTCGCGGTGGCTCTATGCTCATTGCATAGGGGGAGGGACAAAAATAGGTGCACTAAACGCGGGGAACATTCCTCCCCCATTCACTGGAATCCCTTCTTGGTTTTACAATAGCCAGAGTGCTGTAGTTTCTCAGCTGGTCTCTGGAGTTCTCACAGAGGTAGTCTAGTCTATATGTTGGTTTTATTTATTGATTTTTTACTAAAAAAATTTTTTTGTTAATGTTTATTTTTGAGAGGGAGAGAGACAGAGTGTGAGTGGAGGAGGGACAGAGAGAGAGGGAGACACAGAATCCGAAGCAGGCTCTGGGCTCCGAGCTGTCAGCGTAGAGCCTGACGCAGGGCTTGAACTCATGAATTTTGAGATCATGACCTGAGCTGAAGTCGTATGCTTAACCGACTGCGCCACCCAGGCGCCCCTATATGTTATTTTTAATAGAGTGTGTATCTTAGGCAAAAAAGGGCCTATAGCTTCCTAGTCTGCTGTGGTCTTCCTCAGCTTGGGCTGCCATGACAAAATACCACAGATTGGGTACTCTAAACAACAGAAATCTATTTCTCACAGTTCTGGAGCCTGGAAGTCTGACATCAGGGTGCCAGCATGGTCGGGTTCTGGTGAGAGCTCTCTTCCTGTCTAGCCACCTTGTCTCTGTGTTCTAACATGGTGGAGAGAGAGCAAACTCTGGGCTCTTCCTCTCCTTTTTTTTTTTTTTTTCTTTTTAAATTT
Source organism: Lynx canadensis (assembly GCF_007474595.2). Classification (NCBI taxonomy): domain Eukaryota; kingdom Metazoa; phylum Chordata; class Mammalia; order Carnivora; family Felidae; genus Lynx; species Lynx canadensis. The sequence continues at coordinate 92,160,808 of NC_044321.2, forward strand.
TTTTTTCAACGTTTATTTATTTTTGAGACAGAGAGAGACAGAGCGTGAACAGGGGAGGGGCAGAGAGAGAGGGAGACACAGAATCTGAAACAGGCTGCAGGCTCTGAGCGGTCAGCAGAGAGCCCGACGCGGGGCTCGAACTCACGGGCCGTGAGATCATGACCTGAGCCGAAGTCGGACGCTTAACCGACCGAGCCACCCAGGCGCCCCTGGGCTCTTCCTCTTCTTATAAGGACACAAAATCCCATCATGGGGACCCCATCCTCATGACCTCACCTGAGCCTAATTACTTCCCAAAAGACCCCTCCTCCAGGTACTATCGCATTGGGGGTTAGGTCTTTAGCATATGAATTTTGAGGAAACAAAACACTGAGTCTGTAAATGCTGTCTTGCTGACGTTACTCTGAAATAAAAATTTAAATAGAAATATTCAATTGCCTGGTTAACTTCTGATCTTTGCTATGCATGCGGTGAATAAAAATGCACCACTAAGCTGAAAATCACTTAGTGAAACACTATTCTGTATTCTAATCGCATCTAGCATTCAGTCTTAAATCAGATGTTTAAATATGTATAATAAAACAATATTGCTTGAAGACATACATTTTACAGAATTTCACTCAGTATAAAAGGTTGTTGTTTTAAAATATCACCATTTATGATTTGTGTCAGGTTTTTAACAATGAAAAGGCGTGAACACTTCCAGAAACAGGTGTATCGAAGACATGATCAAATGAACAGGAATCGAAGGGTAAGTATCGGCCTTTGCGATTTTATAGCACAGATTCTATGTAGATTTTTTTATGTCGTTTTCATTTGAACCGGCTTTCTTTTTTGTAGCCATTTTTCTTCTAGTAGTTAGTTTTGGCATCTGCTTATATTGATGATTACTTTATTTAGTTAGTTATTTTACTCTTTATTAATTTTATTTTTTTTAACTTCTATCCAAATTAGTTAGCATACAGTGCAACAGTGATTTCAGGAGTAGATTCCTTAATGCCCCTTAGCCATTTAGCCCATCCCCCCTCCCGCCACCCCTCCAGGAACCCTCAGTTTGTTCTCCATATTTAGGAGTCTCTTCTGTTTTGTCCCCCTCCCTGGTTTTGTATTGTTTTTGTTTCCCTTCCCTTATGTTCATCTGTTCTCTGTCTTAAAGTCCTCATATGAGTGAAGTCATACGATATTTTTCTTTCTCTGACTGACTAGATGATTACTGTAATATGTGGTAAAACCTGTCTACCAACAACAGTGTAGGAAGAAACCTTGTATGTCAACCGTGTCTGCATGTTTCCAGCCTTGCAGTACAGGTGCTTGCAAAAGGTTCCCCCTTCCCTTCCGTTACCCGCATTTCTACCTTATATTATTTAATTTAGCTTCGAAGTGGGCATTAGACAAAAATGAGTTGGGTTACAAATAAAACTTACTCATAGTATTTATTTATTTATTTTTAAGTAGGCTCCACACCCAACGTGGGACTTGAATTCATGACCCTGAGATCAAGAGTCACATGCTCCACTGAACTGAGCTGCCCAGACACCCCAGTAGCATATGTTACCTTAAACATTCTTTTACAGTCCTTGAATCCCCAGGGCGTTGTCTTCATTTTTTTTTTTTTTTAATTTTTTTTTTCAACGTTTATTTTTTTTGGGACAGAGAGAGACAGAGCATGAACGGGGGAGGGGCAGAGAGAGAGGGAGACACAGAATCGGAAACAGGCTCCAGGCTCCGAGCCATCAGCCCAGAGCCTGACGCGGGGCTCGAACTCACGGATCGCGAGATCACGACCTGGCTGAAGTCGGACGCTTAACCGACTGCGCCACCCAGGCGCCCCGCGTTGTCTTCATTTTATTACTTACTTACTTATTGGAGTGCTGTGAGTAACAGTTGCAAGAAATGCTGTATATTGACTGAGCCAATTAAACCTATTTTGCTGGAAACGTCCATCTTTATTACAGAGCTCACGTGTTTGACCTAAGTATGTATTTATTTATTTATTTATTTTTCAACGTTTATTTATTTTTGGGACAGAGAGAGACAGAGCATGAACGGGGGAGGGGCAGAGAGAGAGGGAGACACAGAATCAGAAACAGGCTCCAGGCTCTGAGCCATCAGCCCAGAGCCCGACGCGGGGCTCGAACTCACGGACCGCGAGATCGTGACCTGGCTGAAGTCGGACGCTTAACCGACTGCGCCACCCAGGCGCCCCTGACCTAAGTATTAGATGAAAAGCTCTATTAAGTAGGTGTAGCTCTTACATGAGACACCTAATACTTGCTTACTCCTACACATGCCACTCTGGTATTTTTCCCGATACCTCTTCACCTATAGGAAAAGACAGGGTGGCTTAGATGGCAATGTGATACAGGGTAAACCGTTCTGGTTTGGGTCTGAGAGACGTGACTTCCCTTCCTGGCTAATCTCCTTACGAGCTGTGTGTATGACCTTGTACAAGTCACTTTCCCTGCTCTCGGTATCAGTTCTCTTTCCCTATAAATAAGGTTAACGTGAAAGACATCTATAAGATATCCAAAGAGATCTAAGTGGTGTGGTGTGGTGACTAATGACAGGGGCTTTGGACTCACACTTGGATGGAATCGTATTTCTACCACTTAATACCAGTCTAATCAATTTCAGAATATCCACGCTTTTTTCAGTGTTTATATCTCTGAAAGCAGGAAGTGCCTTACATTTGCTATGGTATACCATAGTTAAATTGGAAAGTTTAAAAACTTTTTCCGGGGCATCCAGGTGGCTCAGTCAGTTGAGCATGTGACTCTGGATTTCAGCTCAGGTCATGATCCCAGGGTCACGGGGTCGGGCATGCGTCAGGCTCTGCGCTGAGCTTAAGGTTCTCTCTCTCACTCTGTCTGCCCTGCTCTCCCTCTCTTTCTCTCAAATAAATAAATAAATAAAATAAAAGCTCTTTCAGCGATATGTAAAATAACAGTGCATTTTATAATCACTGGTATCTTAGATTTGATGAAACATGGTAGCAGAGGTACCCTGGGCCAGTCCCTTTGAGCCTGCCTCCTCAGCTATAAAATGGCGATAATATTGACCTCATAGGTTGTTGTGATGATTAATTGAAATACGTGTAAACATTTTAGGATAGAGAGTTATGGTAAGCGTTCTATAATTGGAGTTCTTATTATTTTATTATTGCTCTGATGATGATTATATCGAATTATACATTATAATTACCAAATGTTCATGATGGCCATATAGACATGATTACTTTAAAAATCCATGGCTTTTTAAAAGTTCTTACATTCTGGGGCAACTGAGTGACTCAGTTGGTTAAGAGTCTGACTCTTGATTTCGGCTCAGATCATGACCTCACAGTCGTGAGATCGAGCCCTCCATCAGGCTCTGTGCTGGGCACGGAGCCTGCTTGAGATTCTCTCTCTCCCTTTCCCTCTGCCCCTCCCCTGCTCTCTCTCTCTCTCTCAAAATAAAGTCCTTGCAGGGGGGCCCGGGTGGCTCAGTCGGTTAAGCGTCCGACTTCAACTCAGGTCACGATCTCGTGGTCCGTGAGTTTGAGCCCCGCGTCGGGCTCTGGGCTGATGGCTCAGAGCCTGGAGCCTGCTTCGGATTCTGTCTCTCCCTCTCTCTCTGACCCTCCCCCGTTCATGCTCTGTCTCTCTCTGTCTCAAAAATAAACATTACAAAAAAAAAAAAAAGTCCTTGCATTCTAATTCATTTTATGTAATAGATAGATAGTCAAGAGATTTTCAATGTGAAGTAAAAATTCCCCTTGAGAATATAGGGGCAAATATGAGTATTTTTAAAATAGGAACAAAATCTCTAATAGGCTTCCACATGGATACAGCTACAACCTCGTAAGTGTTTCTGTTTGCCCATTCATTTCTTGAATCTGACCTGAGTTCCTACCTTTCTAATGAATTTTGCTGTCAAAAGATTTTTAGTACTTCTTTGTTGTCAAATTCAATGTCCTTTTCTTGGTCCTTTCTTTCTCTTTGTAGTATTTCATTTCTTTATTTGACACTTTTGAGCTCTCATTACATTTCAGAAATGTGCTATGTACTTGAGAAAGAAAGAAAGAAAATGAAGGAAAGAAAGGGAGAAAAGAGAGAAGGAAGGAGGGAAGAGAGAAAGAAAGAGTGAGGGAGGGAGAGAGACAGACACACACAGAGACAGAGAGAGAGAAACATAGCAAAAATACTTAGAGGTGGGCGCAAGGTACAAACCAGCTAAGGAAATTATAGGAAGGGAGAGAGTGTTTGAGTTGAATCCTAAAGGCTGAGTAGAAGTAAGCAAAGCAGAAATGATGGGAAAGGCATTCCGATCAGAGGAAACAACATGATTAAAGTTACAGAAGTGGGGCACCTGGGTGGCTCAGTCGGTTGAGTGTCTGACTCTTGATTTCGGCTCAGGTCATGTTCCCAATGTGGGGCTCAGGTTGTGGGATTGAGCCCCACATCTGGCTCTACGCTGAGCATGGAACCTAGTTGGGATTCTCTCTCTGCCTCTCTCCCCAATCCCCTAGAAAAAAATTAATGGTACAGAAGTGAAAGAAAGCACGGCATGTTTGGTAAACTGCAATTAGCTTGGTTTGACCAGACTGCAGTAGTTTTCCAACTCTGTACTGCAGAGGTCTAGAGGTTTTGAAGAGGTGCCTTAGGGGCCAACGAAGGCACTTTTGCTTTTCAGGATTTTGCATATTGGGATACCAAATTAAGATTTTGTTAGAACTAGGTTTTCTACCACTTTATTTTTTTTGTTTTTAAAGATTATTTTTTAATCTTTATTGATTTTTGAGAGAGACAGAGCAAGAGCGGGGGAGGGGCAGAGAGCGAGAGAGAGGGAGACACAGAATCTGAAGCAGGCTCCAGGCTCTGAGCTGTCCGCCCAGAGCCCGACGCGGAGCTCGAACTCACAGACCGCGAGATCGTGACCTGAGACCGAGTCGGCTACTTAAGTGACAGAGCCACCCCAGGCGCCCCGGTTTTCTACCACTTTAAAAAATTAGTTTGAAAAATCACTGAGCTGAAGTGGAAAGTGTGTGGGCAGAGCTGTTGAGAGGTGAGCGTGAAGAGGTAGGCTGTCAGGAGCCAGATCACCGAGGGCCTGCGTGCCACACTGGAGTATGGATTTTATATCGAGGGCAGTGTAGAAGTATGTATGGAAAGACCTTAAGGAAGGAACTGGCATTGATCAGTTTATTTTCAGAAATAATCACATTTAGCTCAAGTCCCTTCTTTACAATAGTGTCAAGTTCTAATTCCTGTTCCTTTCCCCCCGTTTCCTCCTATTCTTCTGCCTTCTACTTTGGCTTCTCTATACCTAGTTAAGCTCCGGACCAGTCTGCTGTGATTGCGACTGGTTTGCATATAAACCATAGCTTCATTCTCGAGGCATCCTTATCCTTCTTTAGTTCTTGGCAAAGACCCCATTAACTGGCGTTGCTGATAGAACATGGGTGAGCTTATGTGAGACTCTGTTTAACTCCTGGAGTCATTGCCATTAGACACGCATCCGTATCGAATTCAGGGCTGTCTTCCATGGCATATTTACATGTAAACACTAATATGTGCTTCCAACCTAAACACGAACTTTCCGATAAGAGGATATTTGATCTGTACCCATTAACTTTGAAGAATAACTACATGTGTGATGCTGCTTTTAAAAAAAAAAAAAGTTATTTATTTTTGAGAGAGAAAGAGAGAGCAAGCAAGGGAGGGGCAGAGAGAGAGGGGGACCGAGGATCTGAAGCGGGCTCTGCGCTGACAGCAGAGATCCTGATGTGTGGCTCGAACTCACGAACCATGAGATCACGACCCAAGCCAAAGTCAGATGCTTAACTGACTGAACCATGCAGGAGCCCCTGTTATGGTGCTTTTATAGTCTACTGGCTCGATGGGCTTTTTGGCTGCTATTATATTGTTTGTAAGGCTGTTAGTACCAAATCTGCTTGCGAACTGTAATTGTGGTTACAATTTGATATAAAAACAGTTGGATCACCAAACACCGGTTACATATAAGCGGCTGCACTGAAACCAGTTCAGTTATGGAGTGATCTGGACCAATTCATGTTTGAATGGAATGTTTTCATCATGCTTTGGTTTGTTTCATTGACCGCATGTAGGTGTAAACTATGTTGTCACTTATAAAGTAATTACACGGATAAGGGATTTAAGGTAACTATTGGAAAAAATCCTAACTTACACATGAAATGTCTGACCGGGATACAGGTAAGACTTTCTAAAATTATTAGGATGATACAATTCTCCATCTCAGCTATTTTTTGTTCTTTTGTTTGTTTCAGAAGTAGAATTTAGCGATTCATCACTTACATATAACATCGAGTGCTCATCCCAACAAGTGCCCTCCTTAAATGCCCACCACCCATTTAGCCCATCCCCCCACCCACCTTCCCTCCAGCAACCCTCAGTTCTCTGTATTTAAGAGCCTTTTATGGTTTGCCTCCCTCTGTGTTTTATCTTATTTTTCCTTCCCTTCCTCTGCGTTTATCTGTTGTGTTTCTCAAATTCCACATAAGAGTGAAATCATATGATATTTGTCTTTCTTTGACTGACTTATTTCACTTGGAACACTCCTGTTAATTCCACGTTGTTGCAGATGGCAAGATTTCATTCTTTTTCATCGCCAAGTAGTATTCTATTGTATGTATGTATGTATGTATATATACGTACATATATATGTGTGTGTATATATATTTTTTTTTTTTTCTTTAGCCATTCATCAGTCGATGGACATTTGGGCTCTTTCCACAATTTGGATATTGTTGATAGTGCTGCTGTATACGGGATATATATGCCCCTTCAAATCAGCATTTTTATATCCTTTGGATAGATACCTAGTAGTGCAATTGCTGGGTCATAGGGAAGTTCTATTTTTAATTTTTTAAGGAGCCCCCATATTGTTTTTCAGAGTGGCTGCACCACTTTGCATTCCCACCAGCAGGGCAAAAGAGTTCCTCTTTCTCTGCATCCTTGCCAACATCTGTTGTTTCCTGAGTCATTAGTTCGCCATTCTGACAGGTGTGAGGTGGTATCTCATTGTGGTTTTGATTTGTATTTCCCTGATGATGAGTGATGTTGAGCATCTTTTCCTGTCTGTTAGCCATCTGGATGTCTTCTTTGGAGAAGTGTCTGTCTGTGTCTTTTGCCCATTTCTTCACTGGATTATTTGTTTTTTGGGTGTTGAGTTTGGTAAGTTCTTTATAGATTTTGGATACAAACCCTTTATCTGATATGTCATTTGCAAATATCTTCTCCCATTCCATTGGTTGCCTTTTAGTTTTGTTGATTGTTTCCTTCACTGTGCAGAAGTTTTTATCTTGATGCGGTCCCAGTAGCTCATTTTTGCTTTCATTTCCCTTGCCTCCAGAGACATGTCAAGTAAGAAGTTGCTGTGGCCGAGGTCAGAGAGGTTGCTGCCTGTTTTATCCTGTAGGTTTTAGGTCTTACATCCGTATTGACTTTATTTTTGTGTATGGTTTAAGAAAGTGGTACCTGTTCATTCTTCTGCATCTCACTATCCAGTGTTCCCAGCACCATTTGCTGAAGAGATGGGGTTTTTTCTGTTGGATACTCTTTCCTGCTTTGTGGAAGATTAGTTGGCCATATATTTGTGGGTCCATTTCTGGGTTCTCTCTTCTACTCCATTCATCTATGTGTCTGTCTTTGTGCCAGTTCCATACTGTCTTGATGATTACAACTTTGTAATACAGCTTGAAGTCCGGAATTGTGATACCTCCAGCTTTGGTTTTCTTTTTTGGGATTGCTTTGGCTATTCGGGGTCTTTTCTGGTTCCATACAAATTTTAGAACTGTTCTAGCTCTGTGAAGAATGCTGTTGGTATTTTGATTGGGATTGCATTGAATGTGTAGATTGCTTTGGGTAGTATCGACATTTGAACAATATTTATTCTTCCAATCCATGAGCATGGGATGTTTTTCCATTTCTTTGTGTCTCCTTCAATTTCTTTCATAAGCTTTCTATAGTTTTCAGTGTACAGATATTTTACCTCTTTGGTTAGGTTTACTCCTAAGTATCTTTTGGTTTTGGGTGCAATTGTAAATGGAATCGATTCCTTGATGTCTCTTTCTGCTGCTTCATTATCAGTGTATAGGAATGCAGCTGATCTCTGTACATTGATTTTATATCCTGTGACTGCTGAATTCATGTATCAGTTCTACCAGTTTTTTGGTGGAGTCTTTCGGGTTTTCCATGTGAGAGTATCATGTCATCTGTGAAGAGTGAAAGTTCGATTTCTTTCTTCCCGATTTGGATGTCTTTTATTTCTTTTTGTTGTCTGATTGCTGAGGCTAGGACTTCCAACACTATGTTGAATAACAGTGGTGAGAGTGGACATTCCTGTCACGTTCCTGATCTTACAGGGAAAGTTCTCAGTTTTTGTGGGTCTTTCATATATGACTTTGGTGATGTTGAGGCATGTTCCCTCTATCCCTACTTTCTTGAGGGTTTTTATCAAGAAAGGATGCCTTATTTTGTCAAATGCTTCTTTCCACACCTATTAAAAGGATCACATGGTTATCTTTTCTTTTATTAATGTGGTATATTGGGTTGATTGATTTGCAAATATTGGACCAGCCCTGCAGCCCAGGAATAAATCCCACTTGACCATAGTGAATCATTCTTTTAATGTGCTGTTGAATTCGATTTGCTAGCATATTGCTGAGAATTCTTGCATCCAGCTTCATCAGGGATATGGGCCTGTAATTCTCCTTTTTAGTGGGGTCTTTGTCTGGTTTTAGCTATCTTTCAAAAAAAATTTTTTTAAGTAATCTCTACACCCAACATGGGGCTTGAACTCACAACCCCAAGATCAAGACTTGCACGTTCTATTGACTGAGCCAGCCAGGCACCCCCTATCTTAGATACAATCAATATTACAGGCTTATTCTGTAAAGGTTATAAGGACACGCTTTGTGGATTTTATCTACAATTATTATCTTTCCCCTAGATCCAGACCAGTACTGTGGCATTTGACTTTTCCAGATCCCCATTTCCTAATTTGTTATGTGAGGGGGTTGGACTGCTTGATCTCTAAGGACCCCACTGGCTTTGACATTCTTGCATCTGTGAATAGGGGAGAAAAATCTGAAATTGAATGTTAGATGGAGGATCAAGCAACAAGAATATTGTCACTGAAAATGTCAGTCAATTTAAAATAAAGAAAATAAGCATCTGGTGCTGAGTAAGGACGGCTTTTGCATGATTTGTCTCCACTTTCCCCATTTAGATATCACCAGAAAATGGCCGCAGATCCCGCGAAAGCGATCGAAGACGTGAAAGGTAATTGCAGATAGACATCGGTACAATAAATTTAACTCTTCTTAGGGGAAAAAATGAAACAAAGATAAATACAGGTAGCTTACAGGGAGAGGCTTCTAGAATGATCCTGAACAATCCATACCAATCTGTTTGATAATCCCAATATCGAACCAGAAAATTCGTGATTAAAACGGCCAGGCTTGATTTTACGGTTATGTCTGAGATATCCTGGCTTCGTTTTCCTATGGCGAATACACATGTCTTGGTGTTATATCCTTTCTACTTAACGCGTGCAGGAATTGTCACCTGAAGACTGAAGAATTCAGTACCATGAAGAATTTTCATTATTTAATCTGAAAATTAAAACCCCCTGCCCTTTATAATATATACCAGACATGCTAAGTAAATTTCAGTGTTCCAGATGATCTTGGTTTCAAGCATGCAGGGCTTTGCCAGGTGAAATTGTCAGGAGCGTTTGTGTAACCCTTCAGAACTACAGCCATGAAAGAAGGAGTCCTGTTATATACCTTTAAAATGGGCCTAACCAAGAGCATCTGCGGAAGGGCTCAAAGAGCTGTGGACGTAGGAGCAGATTCATGATAATAGATAGTATTTACGGAGTGCCGATTATGTGCTAGGCCCTGTGCTTAGCACTTTTACGTTTGTGATATAATTTAATCCCCAGCAATCCTGTGAGGTAGGTACGAACATGTCCATGTTACAGATGAATAAAATAAGCTCCAGACAGTATATGAACTTCCTTGAAGCAATACGACTAATAACGTAATTCAGATTTTGAGTAATTTATTCAAATTTGGTTTGCGTGGCTACAAAGCCGTGGGCCTTCTACTCTTGTATATTGTCTCTCCACAAGTGCAAGTAAAGACGAGGTTAAATTCTTTAAAAGCCTAGCTTATTAGTTTTCTGTTGTTGCTTAACCAAATGACCACAAACCGTTGAAAACCACACTCATTTGTGATCTCAGAATTCTGTAGCTCAGACGTCCAGGGGTGCTGGGCTGGTTTTCCACCTAGGGCCTTATGGGGCTGAAATCAAGTTGCTGGCCCTGGGATGTACTCCTATCTGGAGGCTCTGGGGAAGAATCTGCTTCCAACCTCCTTCTAGTTGTTCCTTGAGGTTGTGGGAATGAGGTTTTCTGTTTCCTTCCTGGCTGTCAGTCAGGGGTCACTCTGCTTCTAGAGGGAGCCTGAATTCCCTTGCATGCGGCCCCTCCATCTACCAACCGGCAACAGCATGTCATGTCCTTCTCTTTCTTTTTCTTTCTTTCTTTCTTTCTTTCTTTCTTTTCTTTTCTTTTCTTTTCTTTTCTTTTTTTCTTCTTTCTCTTTCTTTCTTTCTTTCTTTCTTTCTTGATTTTTATTTTTAAGTGATTTCTATACCCAACGTGGGGCTTGAACTCACAACCCCAAGATCCAGAGTCACATGTTCTACCGAGTGAGCCAGCCAAGTGCCCCTCCTTCTTACTCTTTGCCCCCTCTTTTGCTTTTATCATGTGATTAGATTAGGCCAACCCAGATAAACCAGGATAATCTCCTTATTTTAAAAGTCCATTGAGTTAACTAAAAAATAAATGAATAAAGTAAAAAAATAAAGTCCATTGACTTGTAACTTGAATTACATCTACAAGGTCTCTTTTGCCAGATAAAGAAATATATTCATGGATGTGCTGTCTCATCACAGTCGCAGTTCTGGTGCAATTCTTTGGGGATTATTTTTGGAATTCTGCCTGCCGCATTTAGAATGTTACACTTATGTGCTTTTAAAATTAGCAATGGGATATATTGTGTTCAGTAAATAAAAAAAACATTTACACGTTCTGTGGGATGTTAAGGAAAAGGAAAGAGAACATGTGACTAAAAGTTAATTAGGAAACTAATATCTATTTAATTACTCAGAGCACTCTCTCTTTTATCTTTTTTTTTTTGAATTTTTTTTAACGTTTATTTATTTTTGAGACAGAGACAGAGCATGAACGGGGGAGAGCCAGAGAGAGAGGGAGACACAGAATCTGAAACAGTCTCCAGGCTCTGAGCTGTCAGCACAGAGCCCGACGCGGGGCTCGAACTCACGGACCACGAGATCGTGACCTGAGCCGAAGTCGGACGCTTAACCGACTGAGCCACCCAGGCGCCCCTCACTCTCTCTTTTTTCCAAGTCAAACACTGTTTTTGGTCCCGTTGGGTCCCAGCAGGAACAATATTTATAACCAGGAAAAAAGAGCAACAGTGAAAAAAATCACCTGACTTATTTTAAAACCACTGACTACCCCAACTTAACTGATAATATCAAGATAACCCCCTAGCAGTTAGGCTTTAGTTACTCTCTGTTTCTTACAGAGGGTGGCTACTCTTGAGATAGCCAGGCTGCTGCTTCTATTAATTTCTGTGTATCCACATGTTCCAGCTACTTAAAAAAAAATTGTTTTTTAAAGTTTATTTTAATTTTGAGAGACAGAGAGAGCACACACAGGCAGGAGAGGGACAGAGTGGGGGGGAGAGAGAGAGAATCCCAGGCAGGCTCAGTGCTGTCAGCAGAGAGCCCGATGGGGGACTGGAACTCACGAACTGAACCGTGAGATCATGACCTGAGCCAAAACCGGGAGCTGGACGCTTAACCGACTGAGCCACCCAGGCACCCCCAGCTACTTTTTAAATAACAACTTTATTGAGGTATAATTTTCATACCATAAAGCTCACCCACTTAAAGTATACAACTCAGTGGCTTGTGGTATATTAACAGAGTATGTCACCATCACAATAATCTAATTATAGAACATTTCATTAGCCCCTAAAGAAACTCCTTGTACCCATTAGTAGTCACTCCCTCTTTTTTTTTTAAATTTTTTTTTAACGTTTATTTATTTTTGAGACAGAGAGAGACAGAGCATGAACAGGGGAGGGTCAGAGAGAGGGAGACACAGAATCTGAAACAGGCTCCAGGCTCTGAGCTGTCAGCACACAGCTCGACGCGGGGCTCGAACTCACGGAGCGCAAGATCATGACCTGAGGTGAAGTTGGCCGCTTAACCGACTGAGCCACCCAGGCGCCCCTAGTCACTCCCTCTTAACTCCCTTACCTCCCTCCCCACTCCAGCCCAAGGCACCTACTAATCCATTTTCTTTATATATAGAGGCTGTGGCTACTTTTGTTCCAAAATGCTTCTAGGTATGACCATACTGAAATAATAGCAAAGCTGCTTTGGCATTTGAGGAGTAGAAAAACTCGTCTTGTGGTTTTGAAGAAACAATATAAAAAAAGGCTAGATTAATGCATACAAGTGATCTTCTTGGATGCTATGCAAAGATTCCTCAATTCAATACTTGGAACCTTAATGCTAAAAGGAACTTTGAAGATTCTTGAGTAAAACGTCTTCATTATGCAGCTGGTGGAAATGAGACCTAGAGAGGTTAAGTTAAATGGCCCAAAGTTGCTCATCTAATTGTGCCCGTCAAATACATTTTTATTAAATATTATACTTAATTGACAGATACACGAGATGTGATGCTAAAGCTTTACACCTAAGAAATAAAAATACTTCAACCAATAGTTCTCTGCAGGAGCCCAAAGAAATAAGCCCGAAATTCAACTTTCAAGCAACTGGTCATCAGGTAAATGTAATAGAATAGCACCATAAGCTTCGCCCACGAGATGTTAAAGAATCCATGCGTAGTTTAAATATATATAAGGATTATCTGTTATGTATAGGGAAAAAAAGTAGTTAAACAAAGCCTGTCCGGAGCCCTTTGATACACAAGAAATTTCTTCCCTGTATTTCACTTCTTTTGCTAAGGACACAAAGGTCAAGAAAACAAGCTGACCTCAATCATTCATTCTCAAGGTGAACTTCAAGTCAGATACGGATTTAGTTCAGTCTACTGTGTGTTCACATCTGTAGTGGCCTTAAGGCTCAAGATGGTCGAGGCACCTTTCCAAGGAGATAATGTGTTTACCAAACTATATACTACAGCAAAAACAAAAACAAAAATGCTAATGTATAATGTTAGCAACAGGTGAAATTAACCAGAGGACCTGTTCCACTCATATTCTGATTGTGTTCTGCATAAAAGCATATATGACTCAGAATTAGAAAATGGGCAATATATAGTCATGGCTAGACTGCCTATGCCTCAGAGCAGTATCAGTCTGGCTTCTGATTTAGGTTTCGGGGTGGTGTTAAAAGGGTATTGCTTGAAAATGGAGAAAGAAACGTAGGCTCAGTGACCGTCTGTACAAGGAAGAAACTGGAAGTTAAGTCTTGGGAGATCTTTGAGGTATTCCAGCTGGTTATAGACTAATAATACCACTTGGAAGTCACTTAGCCCCCGGGGTGTCTTCACAAGGCAGATTACCAAATTCCTGGGCACAGTTAAGGCATTCAGTCTCCACTGCATAGAAGCAAGCCTGACCCTCATCCTGTGGAAGCTTACCCCCTTACTCTATGAGTAATTGCTTTCTTCACTGCCTCTTCAATTAAAGCCATTTGATGACACTATTTAGCCTGTAAGAACCCAAGAGGTGGCCTTGGTGGTCTACCTCAGAGCAGGCAAAGTCTCTCATGCTTTTAGGGTCGCAGAGCAGAGTGCTGTATAGTTTCTTCAAACTCACAATCTTGTCTCTGGTCGCTCGCAGTCTCCTCCAACCACCCCCTGTCTACTTTAACCATCAAGTTTCGTGAGTATTTTTAAATATTGCTAAACCACTAAAGCCATAGCTTTTCTTTCCTTCACAGACTAAGCTTTCACTAAATGAAAGATTCTCTAAGCTGACAACGAAGAAAACGCCAGAATCCGTTGTCAATTCTGAAGACCAAAAAGTCCTTTCCTCTTAAAGTTTCGCTGTTAACAAGGATATTGTAGCGAGTTTATGCTAGACGATAGACATATGCTTTCAGTATTTACCTTTTTGCTTCTCTTGTTAATGTATCTTTTCTTAAGTACGCTTTGATGCCAATAACCTGTCAACAATGTTTACATAAGAGAAAAAAATGTTTACTTTGTGTGCATAAAAGAACGGAGAAATGAGTAAGAAGTGGGAAAGTTGATTTAGAATGAGACATGTTAGGAAGACAGCTAGGTTTTCAGAATGACTTGTCTTCAATGGTAGAGAATATATTTCTTTTCTTTTCTTTTTTATTTTTTGTTGCTTTGATTTTAAGTTGTTCTTTGAGCTCAAGAACCCACATGGGAATCCTAAATAGATTGTATTTCAACAGTAGAGCAAGATTATTGATGAGCATCTTTGATGATAAAATATTCTCTGCCTCAAAAGTTAGTAAGATGGAACTGTACTCTTCATGAAAAAGATAAATTGGTATCCAAGCCTTTTCACTTTTTCTGGGAAATTATGCTTTTGCTTTTGATATGAACTTATAAGAATTTCAAATTGTTCTACTGTAACTTGTTGTGAATGTATTAAGGTAATAAAGTTTAAATACAAATGTGGCTTTTTGTCTTTCCATTGATATTTGGGGTCCAAAGTACCGATGATCCTGAATAATGATACACACAGACTATCGAAGTGTAATTTGGATGTCAACTGTGTCCAGCTAAGCCTGTTGTTATAATACACTAAAAATAGTGGTTTATTAGTATTTCCTACTTCCATAAGACTTTCAGCCTCATTTAATAAATCTTGCCCTCACATTTATTTGTGCGAAGAAAATGAAATGCAATATAGAAATATAAGAATAGTTGGATTCTAGTCTGACTCATTTATACCATTGTTTTCTGAACCAGATTAACAAATGGTTGAACCATTGAGTTGAAAAGCAAAGCCATGATCAGTTTGACCCAAGGTCTCTACATTTTGTGGTAGCTTTGCTCCGAGGGTCTAACCTTGAATATGGAGAATGACGATGTGCATGAAGCTTCATACTGTAATTGGCAGCAAGTGATTTGGGAGAGAATGTTTCTTCAGATCACAAAACCAATACACGTTCATTGAAGAAATTTTAGAAAACACAAAATACCATAAAAACCCACATGCATAACAACTGTGATCTCTACCTCCATATATATTTTGTTGACACAAAGATTTCTTCCATAGCAAAGCTTTCTTTCCGCGGTAGGTATCCAGTTTCCCATTGCTAGACATTCGGGCTGCGTCTAGTTTGAGTTTTTGTAAATGAAACCTGTGATGACCATCCATGGAGCTAGATCTTTGCAGCAGATCTCCAATTTGTTCCATACGACCATTTTCTAGAAGTAGAATTGCTGGATTAAAGAGTACTTATTTAGAATGTTACACATATTAATAAATCGCTGTGCAGAATATGAAAAGCCTTGTTTTCCCATACTCTCATCAACAGAGAATGTGGGATAGATGTACTGTTTTCAGTGTCTTGCTTGCTGATGGATAATACCGGGTGAAAAGAAACGGCGTAAGTCAACGAACTTCGTAATACCTTCCCAGCTCCAAAATGGTCTCTTTTCTGTATTGAACAGCAGCCATATAATTCACACATCTCTCCCTCTCTACCTTGAATAACGTTAGGAGTACAGGAGCATAAACAACCGGTTTGGTCCATGCCAAGAGATAAACACTCTGGGTATTTGTCAGTACATGAACCAAGAGACAGGCTGAACTTTCCATGTTTGCCTCATTTGGCAACGATCGTAGCACTGATTTTTTAATGTTTGTTTATTTAGTTATTTATTTTGAGAGGCAGAGTATGAGTAGAGGAGGGGCAGAGAGGGAGGGAAAGACAATGCCAAGCAGGACACAGGGCTGGATCGCATGAACCCTGGGATCCTGTCTTGAGCTGAAATTAAGAGTTGGTCGCTTAACGGATGGAGCTGCCCAGGGGCCCCCATAGCATTAATTTTTGAAGTGAGATCTTCAGACCAGTGTGGTCAGCATCACTCAGGAAGTTGCAAACTCTCCAGCCTCACCCCCAGATCTACTGAATCTGAAAGTCCGGGTGTGGGCCTCAGCAATCTGTGTGATGCGTGCTCAATTGTGAGATTGTACAATACGCTGCTCCTAAGTGGTAACTAAAATTCCTACCCGCAACCAGGTAGAAATTGTAGAGCCTACCCCATCTCCCTCTCTTCTGTTTTGATCTTTCTGCTTACTACTTTTTTTTTTAAGTTTAGCTATTTATTTTGAGAGAGAGAGAGAGAGAGGTGGGGAGGGGCAGAGTGAGAGAGGGAGAATCCCAAGCAGACTCCACGCTGTCAGCGCAGAGCCCAACGCGGGGTTCGAACTCATGAACTGTGAGATCACGACCTGAGCCGAGATGGATAGATGCTTAACGGACTGAGCCACCCAGGCGCCCCTCTGCTTATTACTTTCTACATATGTCCGTACCTGCACTCTCTCCCCTCCTCTCCACTTCCACTCTGAAACACTATCCAGTGGATATGAATGCAGGTTGGAGGACTCTTTCTGGGAGGTTCTTGGGCTTCCTTGTTGGATCCTGCCCATCCTTCAAGCTACAGCTCTGCTATGTTAAATGGGTTTAAACGGGGTACAGAGTTATCTGTACGTGACTTGGCCCCTTTGTGATTTGATCCCTGGCTTTGCCCTCTAATCTTTTTTCCTTCCAATTTTCCTCCCCCACGTACCTTTCCAGCCACACCAGCTTCCTTCTTACGCCTCGAACACAGTAGGCCTGCTCCCTGCCTCAGACTATTTGCACTTGCGTTTCCATCAGCCTAGGACACTTTTCGCCCTACAAGACTCTTCCTCCAGACATTGGCATGGCTCCCTCCCTCTGATCATTTGAGAAGCTCAAATACCGCTTTCCCACCACCTCAGAGGAACCTTCCATGACCACCCTATCTAAAACAGCACTGCAATCACTCTGCCCCCTCATCGTGCTTTCTTTTTCTTTTTTTAAATGGGTACCTATTTTTGAGAGAGACAGAGACAGAATGTGAGTGGGTTAGGGGCAGGGAGAGAGGGAGACACAGAATCTGAAGCAGGCTCCAGGCTCCGAGCTGTCAGCACAAAGCCCGACGCGGGGCTCGAACTCACAAGCTGTGAGATCATGACCTGAGCTGAAGTCAGGGACGCTTAACTGACTGAGCTACCCAGGTGCCTCTTTTCTTCACTGTTTTAATCTCCAGTGCCTAACAAAGTGCCTAGTATATAGAAGGTGCTAATAAACCTTTGTTGACTGAAAGAGTATTGCAAAAAAAAAAATGTATTAAACAAAGATTGGGAAGAAAATGCACCATCATCTTTTAGAATTTGGGAACTACAGGAAGTTGGTGTTACTACTTTTCCAGATTTTACAAATTTTCAGAAATAATCACATTTCACTCATGTCAGAAATAATACATTGTGAGTAAACTAATGAGCCATAAAAGTATTAAGTTGCTTTTTGGGTTTTGCGTCTGGTGCCTTCAGTTGCGTGGGTTTCCTGTTGTTTGCTGTGTGAGTCTGGCAGAAAGATTTCCTTGCTCCAGCTGAGTGCTGCCTCCTCACCCAGCAGATGGCAGCATAAAACTTCTAAAATACAGCCTTCCACAAAACTGCAAACCTCCATAAACAAAAAGGAAAGAGGGAGAGGAGAGGAGAGAGGAGAGGAGAGGAGAGGAGAGGAGAGGAGAGGAGAGGAGAGGGGAGGGGAGGGGAGGGGAGGAGAGGAGAGGGGAGGAGAGGGGAAGGGAAGGGAAGGGAGGGGAAGGAAGGGAAGGGAAGGGAAGAAGGAAGAGACTTTATGGTTAAACAAGCTGTGGAATGTTTGGATACTTCATAAAATGGATATTTCTAAAAAACAGCCTAACACAGATTTCTCAGTTTGATTCAGACAGATGATCTTCAGGTTGTTTATTTATCTCTTTGGGTTTTTTTTTTAAGGATTTTATTCTTAAGTAATCTCTACACCCAACGTAGGGCTTGAATTTACAACCCCCCGATCAAGAGTCTCAAGCTCTACTGACTGAGCCACCAGGCATCCCGTCTATTTATTTTTTTTTTAATGTTTATTCATTTAGGGAGGGAGAGAGGTAGAGAGAGGGGGGAACAGAGGATCCGTGAAGCAGGCTCTGTGCTGACAGGAGAGAGCCCGATGTGGGGCTCGAACTCACAAGCCATGAGATCACGACCTGAGCTGAAACCGAGAGTTGGAGGCTTAGCCGACTGAGCCACCCAGGCACCCGTTCTTTCTTTTTTTGAATATTTATTTATTTATGAGAGAGAGAGAGAGAGAGAGAGAGAGCAAGAGCGCTCAAGAGTTGGGGAGAAGCAGAGTGAGAGGGAGACAGAGGATCCGAAGCAGGCTCTGTGCTAACAGCAGAGAGCCCGATGTGGGGCTCAAACTCACAAATGGCAACATCATGACCTGAGCCCAAGTCGGATGCTGAACCGCCTGAGCCACCCAGGTGCCCCTGTTGTTTTTTCTTTCTTAGGGAAAGAGGTCTGAGACTAAGGGCTTAAACAAGTTGGCTATTGAGAGCTAAACAAGGCGTAGGCCTCCTACCTTCAGCCCAGTGTAGCTTTATGTTTATTTGTGTTTTGCTATACCATTCTGCTTTTCTTTAAGAATATATACTTTTGCTGTCTAGGACTGGCTTTAAGATACCCGAGCAATAGTGGCGGCTGGGTGACTCAGTTGGTTAAGCATTCGACTCTTGATTTCGGCTCAGGTCGTAATCTTGAGGTTCGTTGGGTGGAGTCGCGCGTTGGGCTCTGTGCTGAGAATGCAGAGCCTGCTTGGGGTTCTCTCTCTCTCCCTCTCTCTCTCTGCTCCTCCCCTGTTTGCGCTCTCTCTCTCTCTGAAAATAAACATTAAAATATATATATATATATATTTTAAAAATTAACAAATAAAATATTCCAGCAATAAATAACAAGTTGGTAAAATATCATTATAGGTAATTTGTAAATAAGGAATATACCAGAAAGCAAAGAGTGGGAAACGGAGAGGCTGAGGATGAGGAGAAACTTCTCCCAGTTACTTCGTCACCTAGTCTTGGTTCTTGACTTCACCAACTGTGTGATCTTAGGCAAGTCGCTTCTCTTGTGGAAGTTTCAATTATCTGGTGAGGTCTTTAGAAAAGATGGCCTTTCAGGGCCCTGAAAGCAACATATCTCAGCTCCCTACAGAACCCTGAAATATTTAAGTTCCTGTTTGCATTTTCTGAAAATGAGGCCAAAGGAAGCCTCGGGTCAGAAGTCCCATGGTCTTGGCAGTATCATTATTTATTTATTTATTGTTTAAAGTTTATGTATTTACTATGAGAGAGAGAAAGACAGCAAGCTGGGGAGGGGCAGAGAAAGGGAGAGAGAGAGAGAGAGAGAGAGAGAGAGAGAGAGAATCCCAAGCAGGCTCCACACGGCCAGCACAGAGTCCAATGCAAGGCTCAAACTCACAGACTGTGGGATCATGACCTGAGCCAAAATCTCGAGTTGGAGGCTTAAGTGATTGAGCCACCCAGGTGCCCCCATATCATTCTTTAAAAAGTATGTTTATTATTTATTTTGAATGAGGGAGAGAGAGAGAGCATGCCCTCGCAGGGGAGGGGCAAAGGGAGAGAGAGAGAGAGAGAGAGAGAGAGAGAGAGAATCCCAAGCAGGCTCTGAGCTAACAGCCTCAGAGCCCAATGTGGGGCTCGATCTCATGAACCGTGAGATCAAGACCTGAGCCTAAGTCAAGTGCTGGACACTTACCTGACCGAACCACCCAGGTGCCCCTGGCCATATTATTTCTTCCAGCTAAGCAACCCTACAGCCCTATAGTTTCTCAGAAGGACTAAGGCCACCAGCAAGCAGACATACTCACCATGGAGGTCTCCCCTGGGACTGGGGGTACCCAAGGCAAATGGCTATGTACCACTCCCATGGCTATCCTCAGCTTCCATTTGAGTACAAGAGCACGGGCTGTGGTAGACCAAAGTTGAAATCCCATCTCTGCCACTTCCTGGCTGTGTGTGATCTTGGCTATTATTCCCAGTTCTCAATTTCCCCATATATAAAATTGTGAGGAGCACGATAAGAATGAATATGGGGGCCCCTGGGTGGGTCAGGCGGTTAAGCGTCCAACTCTTGATTTTGGCTCGGGTCGTGATCCGCGGTTCGTGGGTTCGAGCCCCGCGTCAGGCTCCACGCTGACGGCACAGAACCTGCTTGAGATGTTCTTTCTCCCCGCCCCTCTCTGCCTCTCTCTCTCTTTCTCAAAACTAAATAAATAAACTTAAAACAATTTAAAGAATTAATGTGAGTAGGAAGGTGGACAGAGAGGTGATATAGAAGAATACACCTGAGATACTGTTGAACTTCGATCTTTTAGGGTTCTCGCCCTTTCCTTTCAAGTTGCCAGTCATTGCCTCAGTGGTGGCGGTGGGATCTTTCGGACTTTGGAGGAACAAAGTATTCAGGCAGTGGTGTGCTTAAGCCAGCTTCCCGCGGGTCTTTATTTTCTGCCTTGAGGTGAAATTAATATGAAGTTAACCGTTTTAAAGTGAACGATCCAGTGGCATACATCTAAGCGCCAGAACGTTTCCATCACTCCGAAATGAAACCCCACATCCATCAAGCAGTTACTCCCCATTCACCCTCCCCTCGGCCCCTGGCAAACAGCAATCTGCTTTCTGTTTCTATGGATTTACCTATTCTGGATATTTCGTATAAATGGAATCCTGTGACCTTTGTGTCTGGCGTCTGTCACTGAGCATAATGTTTTCAAGATCAATCCATCCCGGAGCAGATATCGGTACCTCACTCCTCTTTATGGCGGAATAGCATTCCCTGGTACAGGTGCACCGCATACCGCATTTTGTTTATCCGTTCATCAGCTGACGGGTATTTGAGTGGTTTCCACTTTTTGGTTATTATGAATAATGCTACCGTGAACATTCCCGTATAATTGTGTGTGTGCGAACGTGTTTCGAATGCTCTTGTGCACGTACCCAGGAGTAGAACTGCTGGGCCATAGGGTAACTCTGTGTCACCAGGGTTTGAAACAGATGCCTGTAGTCAGCTTTCAAGAACCAGCTGGAAAGGTATGCCACATCATCGGCCGGCAGGGAAATGCAAAACTAAACCACAGTGAGACACTGCTTCACAGCCAGTAGGATGGGTATAATCAAAAAGATAGGGGCACCAGGGTGGCGCAGTCAGTCGAGCCTCCGACTCTTGATTTTGGCTCAGGTCATGATCTCATGGTTCACAAGTTCGAGCCCCGCATCAGGCTCTGTGCTCACAGAGCAGAGCCTGCTTGGGATTCTCTCTTTCCCTCTCCCTCTGCCCTTCCCCCAAGTCTCGCGTGCGTGTGCACACATGCTCTCTCTCCCTCAAAATAAATAAATAAACATGGGGCGCCTGGATGGCGCAGTCGGTTAAGCGTCCGACTTCAGCCAGGTCACGATCTCGCGGTCCGTGAGTTCGAGCCCCGCGTCGGGCTCTGGGCTGATGGCTCAGAGCCTGGAGCCTGTTTCCGATTCTGTGTCTCCCTCTCTCTCTGCCCCTCCCCCGTTCATGCTCTGTCTCTCTCTGTCCCAAAAATAAATAAACGTTGAAAAAAAAATAAATAAATAAACTTAAAAAAAAAGACGATAGCACAAGTTGATGGGGATGTGGACACATGGGAGCCCTCCTACTTTGCTGGTGGGATTGTAATACGGTGCACAAAGCAGTTCGGCAGTTCCTGAAATGGTTAAACATACAGCCCTTGCATTTGCGAATGTTTCTTGGGCATGGGGATGGGGCAGTGGTCAGGGTGTGAATAGCTAGAGAGCCCCTCCTTTCCCCGGCGGTGGGATAGTCATTAAACATGTGCCCGTTCAGACAGATGGATAGATATACGAATATGATATTCATCTCTTTGGTGTCACCTCACGTCATATCCTCCAGCCCGACGTCCACCTCACTTCCTCAAATGGCAGCATTCTGTTTTGCAATGGGAATTCTTCTCTCCTAACCAACTGGTACGGAGAAAGCCACTTGTGGTTTTCCTTTTTCGTGATGACTGATTTTTTTTTTTTTTTTTTTGGAAAAGTGAGCAGAGGCTTACCATGTAATTCATATATGCGATTCACTTTATGTATTTTCCTGTTTCTGGATCTTTCCACCCCCCACACCCCCCCCCGCGTTTTATTTATTTAAGTCACCTCTACACCCAACGTGGGGCTCGAACTCACGACCCCAAGATCAAGAGTCGCATCCTCCTCCGACTGACCCAGCCGGGTGCCCTGTCCTGCGTCTGGATCTTATTTGTGCTGTTCTACCCGTGCAAATGCGTCTCTCGTTTCTTTCGGCCTGTCTAGATCCTTCCCACCCTTTGAGAGCCGGGTCGGATCCCACCCCCGCCCCCCCCCCCCCCCCCCGTAAACACTTCGCTCAGTCAAACTCAGGATAGGAGCACCCAGTGACTCCGTGACATAACTCCTTGATACCATAGTACTCTTTTTTTTTTTTTAATTTTTTTTCAACGTTTTTTATTTATTTTTGGGACAGAGAGAGACAGAGCATGAACGGGGGAGAGGCAGAGAAAGAGGGAGACACAGAATTGGAAACAGGCTCCAGGCTCTGAGCCATCAGCCCAGAGCCCGACGCGGGGCTCGAACCCACGGACCGCGAGATCGTGACCTGGCTGAAGTCGGACGCTTAACCGACTGCGCCACCCAGGCGCCCCGATACCATAGTACTCTTAACTAAACACACCACAAAATGCTGTTGTATCTTAACCTAGGGGAGTTAAATACATCATTTTTTGGTATATGTATTTCTGCCTGATGCTAGACAAACTGTGGCAGGCTCAAAAAGCTGAAGAAATAGTTAAGCTGGGTAAATTTAAGATGGAACCAATGTGTGGGGCGCCTGGGTGGCGCAGTCGGTTAAGCGTCCGACTTCAGCCAGGTCACGATCTCGAGGTCCGTGAGTTCGAGCCCCGTGTCGGGCTCTGGGCTGATGGCTCGGAGCCTGGAACCTGTTTCCGATTCTGTGTCTCCCTCTCTCTCTGCCCCTCCCCCGTTCATGCTCTGTCTCTCTCGGTCCCAAAAATAAATAAACGTTGAAAAAAAAAAATTAAGATGGAACCAATGTGAACGAAATTTGTTTTGTTTTTTTTTTATTTTACTTGGAATCATTCGATTTTACTTGGAACACTAGGGCTTTGTAGCCGTATTGTGTCACTTCTTTTGGGTGGCCAAGTAAGTGGGGTGAGAAATTGGCAGGTTTGGGTCCTGGTCACCGCTTTAGTAGCTAATTAGGTATGTAATCTTCTTTTTTTTTAAGTTTATTTATTTTTGAGAGAGAGAGAGTGCATGTGTGTGCGTGAGCTCACAGTTTGTGTGTTCATGTGTGCATGTGTGCACAAGTCGGGGGGGGGCGCAGAGAGAGAGGGAGAGAATCCAAAGCAGGCTCTGCACTGTCAGCACAGAGCCCGACGCGGGGCTCGAACTCACGAACCGTGAGACCGTGACCTGAACTGAAGTCGGACGCTCCACAGACTGAGCCAACCAGGCCCCCCCAGGTATGTAATCTGAGCTACCTTAACCCTCCCTAAGGATCAATTGGAAAATGGGGATGGTACACCTAGGAATGAACAATTCCTGTGGATTCTGTCTTTTTTTTTTTTTTTTTTTTGCTGCTAGCTCTTTGCTCCACTTTGATTTCCCTAGTTCAGGGTCTCATCTTCCTTAGCCTAGGCCCTTGTCACTCAAAATATAGTCTGTGGCCACGCTGCAGCATGATAGAAATGCAGAATCCCAGGCTCCACTCCAAACCTACTAAAACACAATCTGCGCGTTAACAAGATCTTTTTTTTTTTTTTTTTTTTAAGTTCATCTATTTATTCTCGAGAGAGAACACGAGCCGGGGAGGGGAGAGAGAGAGGGAGAAAGAATCTCAACCAGGCTCCACGCTCTCAGCGCGGAGCCCGACTTGGGGCTCGAACTCACAGACTGCGAGATCGTGACCCGAGCTGAAGCCGAGAGTCGGATGCCTAAACGACTGAACCACCCAGGCGCCCCTGTTAACAAGATCTTGAGGTGATTTCTATGCGCAACCAAAACCTGAGACGCAGTGGCCTACGTTCATTATAGTGTCTTGGCCAGTCTCTCCGTCTCCACTCTGGCCCCTTCCAATCGACCTTCTCCATTGTAACTAGGTAGATCTTTTCAGTGGGCCAAGCAGATTTTATTACTTCCTTATTTAAAATCCCTCAGGGGCTCCCTAGCAGAGGATATTGTCTATGTTGCTTTCTCTTTTGGGGAGTATTCACCCACCTTTGTTTCCTTATAATCTTTCAACGCTCCTCTTAAGTGGAACCCCATCATGGAAACCTTTTCTGTTCCTCCTGTAGTTAGGTCCCTACTCTAAGCAGCCTTTTCTGAAGGCATCGGCACTAGATTATTGTGGTTATGTGTGTACTTGTCTATGTCCCTTTCCCAGCTGTGAACTCTACCCCCACTGTGCTATGTCTGAGGATTCAGTGGGGAAGAAGACAAAGTCTCAACCCTCTTTTTAAAAAAAAAAAAAAAGTTTATTCTTGAGAGAGAGAGAGACAGTCAGACAGAGCACAAGCAGGGGAGGGGCAGAGAGAGAGGGAGACACAGAATCTGAAGCAGGTTCCAGGCTCTGAGCTGTCAGCACTGAGCCCGACGTCGGGCGTGAACCCACAAACCGTGAGATCATGACCTTATAGCCGGTCAGACGCTTTACATACTGAGCCAGCCAGGCGCCCCAAGTCTCAACCCTTTTGAAGCTTCCAGCGCAGGTAGGGAAATGAGACAAGACACAAGCAACTCTGTAATTAAACTGTGATAAGTCTTACGATGGATACAAAGCAGGATAGGCTAAGAGTGGGGTGGGGGGCAAAGTCCTCCCTGGAAAAGTGACGTTCGCGTTGAGGTTGAAAGGCTGGGTAGCCATTAACCTTATTCATTTGCTTAAGCTGACACCCAGTATAAAACCTGGCACATAGTAGGATGCATAAATACTTACTGAATGTGCAGCCTAACTCTGTGTGGTAACATCTGCACAAGTTCTTTGGAGAGTATGAAGTGCGACAAAATGCAGCTTTATTACAGATTCGGTCTTGAGAGTTTAGGAAGCAGAATTCACTCCTCTCCTGGAGGGAGACTTAGACAACATCCACAGACCGGCAAGTTCTGTTCTAGCCAAGTATATTCAGGCATACGATCTTCTCCCCAAACATAATTTTCCCGTTCTGTTTGGATCATCAACATGGCCTTTAATAAGATACCGGAGGGAGTAGACACATGGCTTGTGTGGGTGTAGTTTTGGATGGAGTCCTGTGGCAGGAAGGCAGCCAGTTCTAGCGCATTGACTTGAAGATCAGACTGGATGGCCTTCAGGGGAGGAGGGGGGAAGCTAAGGGCAGTGGGAAGTGGGGACGGTGATTAAGAATGGTATTAATGTGGGGCGCCTGGGTGGCTCAGTCGGCGAGGCATCCGATTCTTGATTTCGTCTCAGGTCACGATGTCACGGTTCGTGAATTCGAGCCCTGCATTGGGCTCTCTGCTGTCAGCACAGAGCCCGCTTGGGTTCGTCTGTCCTCCTCTATCTCTGCCTCTCCCCTGCTCGTGCTCTCTCTCTGTCTCTCTCAAAAATAAATAAATACACTTAAAAAACAGCATTAATGTTGTTTTTGCCCCTCGATATGATCAGATTCCGTATTTAAGTGTTTGAGTTCCTTTCCTTTACTTCCCTAACTTTCTTTCTCTGAATCTAGTATTCCCCATCAGCGATGGGGATAATCTATCATAGAGTTGTGAATAGGACTCAGATAAGTATTTGATATAACATTTATTGAGTATAGATACTCAATAAACGAGTGTCGTTAGGGCAGCTATTCCTTATGGATTGATTCCCGGATTGAGCCACGGTCAGTGTCAGGACTTTCTTCCATGCACAGGTTTCTATGTCTTTCCTTACAGGCTGGTTGCTTAGGCCCACAGGGATAATAATAGATGAGTAGACTGCCTTGATCACTCCCAGTGATCGCCAACAGTGCTGTTGTACTGGCTCCTTAAGAACCCTTGCTGGTTGACTAGTTAATTAAATCTTCAACAAATGTTGAAGTACCTACTGTGAGGTACTATTGAGTACTTGCTATGTGCTAAGTCCTAGAATCAAAGAATAAATAAGATAGTCTGGGGTCCGGTTCAACTGCTGCTTCTCAAAGTTGAAGGTGGGGCTCTATTGGCAGTCTTACAGAGGACCATAGCCTTAACCTCAATCTTGGGGGACCAAAGAGAGGTAGAAACAGAAAGAACACTGTGATATATAGCCAGCAACTGTTGCTTGTAAGCCCTTGTACTCCAGCACATAACGAACATAGTGATCCAAGGTAGTTTGACACTGGCCTTGGCTCCATTCAGGAAGTACAAATAGAAACTGGGAAAATAAATTGCTTCTAAGGAGGGGGAATGGGAAGAGAGACTTGATTTGTTACTGTGCGCATATATTACTTTGACCTTACTTTGATAAAATTCATAACACAATTAGTAAAATATGAAACTGACTCCAAAAGACTAGAACCTAACCCTTCCCCATTTCCATTTTGACCGGCCATTTGATACAACGAGTGTTTGGGATGAGGTAAGGCTTGGGAAAGGGGACGTAGAGTGGAAAAAAAAAAAAACATATTTATTGGGCCAGCTGCTTGACAATATTTTATTTAAGCTTGAAAGGTTGTTTCTTTGTTCTTATGGCCCAAATATTTTCACATCAAAACAGCAGAATCAAGACAACCTACTTAGTGTATTTACCCTAATTCAGACACTTTACATCTGATACAGTATCCTTACCTATCTCCAGTACAGGAGGGAAATATATTGCTTTGTATATTTGCCAATATACAAATACATTGTTGTATATGTGTTGTGTGCTTTCTAGTCCCAGCTCTCCCTCCTATGAGTTGGAGGACGTGAGGCAAATTCTTTTCCCTCTCTGGATCATCGGCCCATCTGAACATGAGAGTGTGGATTATATAAGTTATTTTCATATTTTCAAACCGAATTTCTCTGGGAATCTAGGGTTATGAGCAAGGGCCTCATAGAACTTTATGAGGGTAAAGAGGAGGAGAATTGTCAGGGAAATTAGAACATCCACCTTTGCTTCAACCAGAGCAGCTAAATCCTGCTCCCGTCTTTTATTTACTGCTTTTTCTAATAATATTACTACTGAAATAAGGGTTTTAAATATTTTAAATGTTTTTCTTTTTTTTTGTTTGAGAGAGAGAGAGAGAGAGAGAGAGAGAGAGAGAGAGGATCTCAAGCAGGCTCTATGCTCAGCACTCAGCTCAGAGCCCGACACAGGGCTTGATCCCACAACCCTGGGATCATAACCCAAGTGGAAATCAAGAGTCAGATGTTCAACCAACTGAGCCACTCGGGAACCCCTAAGATATTTTTCTAATAGTCAAATATTGAAAGCAATAATGCATTTCTAAAGGAAAATAGCTTAAAAATCACTTTGACATCATTATCTCATTTGATACCCAAAATAACAATATGGGGGGGGGGTAAAGAAGGCGAGATCAAGAGAAGAGGAATTCTTGGGGCACCTGGCCGACTCAGTGGAGTGTGGGGCTCTTGACCTCAGTGTTGTGAGTTTGAGTCCCATGTTGGATGTAGAGCTTAATTAAAAAAAGAAAAGGAAAAAAGAGAAGGAGAATTCATTTTTAAAATTTTTATTTTTAAGTCATCTCTGCATCCAACATGGGCTTGAACACACAACCCCAAGATCGAGAGTCGCACACTCCACCCACTAA
This sequence comes from Lynx canadensis, assembly GCF_007474595.2. Classification (NCBI taxonomy): domain Eukaryota; kingdom Metazoa; phylum Chordata; class Mammalia; order Carnivora; family Felidae; genus Lynx; species Lynx canadensis. The sequence goes on from NC_044321.2 coordinate 92,188,794, forward strand.
GCCAGCCAGGCGCCCCAGAGAAAAGGAACTCCTTACCTCAGCATGTGCAGCTAGAGAATGGAAGAACCATGACTGGAATCCAGGTCTTCTGACGTTGAGGCTTATCCGGTCTCCATGGCACTATACTACAACAC